>NC_042988.1:42144798-42444798 GCF_901001165.1 Salmo trutta
TTTTTGAAATGTCAATTCATCAAAATATTTCCTGCAGATAGAAAAATGTATATTACAAATATTTGAGTAGACTGACCAGACCAGTTTAAAAGCAGTATCAGCTAAAAGACAGACAGTGAGGTATCAGATTTAGATTGTATTGAGAAAACAGTCCACACCATATCTATTTTAACAGTGAGGTATCAGATTTACGACGATGTTCCAGCTGAACAACGTTTACTAAACCGTATTACCACAATACGTGGTTACCATGGTTACCATGACACTCAGACCAGGTCCATCAACAGTGACCCTCCCAGGTGTACTAATAACCGTAGTAACAGAAATATAGGGAGACTTAAAACATGAACAGTCCAAACAATATCTATTTGACAGTGAAGCTAATTTTGTAAATGAAAGCACTTTGAACTTAATCCTTTAATCCTGATGATGCCAGAAATACATATCATAAATCAATCATGAAACATTATGAGTGATAAAGTTACAGAGGCTACAACAAAACATGCTAACCTCTCACCATTACCAATAACAGAGACTACAACAAAACATGCTAACCTCTCACCATTACCAATAACAGAGACTACAACAAAACATGCTAACCTCTCACCATTACCAATAACAGAGGCTACAACAAAACATGCTAACCTCTCACCATTACCAATAACAGAGACTACAACAAAATATGCTAACCTCTCACCATTACCAATAACAGAGACTACAACAAAACATGCTAACCTCTCACCATTACCAATAACAGAGGATACAACAAAACATGCTAACCTCTCACCATTACCAATAACAGAGGCTACAACAAAACATGCTAACCTCTCACCATTACCAATAACAGAGACTACAACAAAACATGCTAACCTCTCACCATTACCAATAACAGATGCAACAACATAACATGCTAACCTCTCACCATTACCAATAACAGAGGCTACAACAAAACATGCTAACCTCTCACCATTACCAATAACAGAGGCTACAACAAAACATGCTAACCTCTCACCATTACCAATAACAGAGGCTACAACAAAACATGCTAAACTCTCTAATTACCAATAACAGAGGCTACAACATGCTAATCTCTCACCATTACCAATAACAGAGGCTACAACAAAACATGCTAACCTCTCACCATTACCAATAATAGAGTCTACAACAAAACATGCTAACCTCTCACCATTAGCAATAACAGAGGCTACAACAAAACATGCTAACCTCTCACCATTAGCAATAACAGAGGCTACAACAAAACATGCTAACCTCTCACCATTACCAATAACAGAGGCTACAACAAAACATGCTAACCTCTCACCATTACCAATAACAGAAACTACAACAAAACATGCTAACCTCTCACCATTACCAATAACAGAGGCTACAACAAAACATGCTAACCTCTCACCATTACCAATAACAGGCTACAACAAAACATGCTAACCTCTCACCATTACCAATAACAAAGGCTACAACAAAACATGCTAACCTCTCACCATTACCAAAACAGAGGCTACAACAAAACATGCTAAACTCTCACCATTACCATAACAGAGGCTACAACAAAACATGCTAACCTTCTCACCATTACCAATAACAGGCTACAACAAACATGGCTCAACCTCTACATTACCAATAACAGCGGCTACAACAAAACATGCTAACCTCTCACCATTACCAATAACAGGAGGCACAACAAAACATGCTAACCTCTCACCATTACCAATAACAGAGGCTACAACAAAACATGCTAACCTCTCACCATACCAATAACAGAGGCTACAACAAAACATGCTAACCTCTCACCATTACCAATAACAGAGGATACAACAAAACATGCTAACCTCTCACCATTACCAATAACAGAGGCTACAACCAACACATGCTAACCTCTCACCATTACCAATAACAGAGGCTACAAACAAAACATGCTAACCTCTCACCATTACCAATAACAGAGGCTACAACAAAACATGCTAACCTCTCACCATTACCAATAACAAGGCTACAACAACATGCTAACCTCTCACCATTACCAATAACAAGGCTACAACAAAACATGCTAACCTCTCACCATTACCAATAACAGACGGCTACAACAAAACATGCTAACCTCTCACCATTACAATAACAGAGGCTACAACAAAACATGCTAACCTCTCACCATTACCAATAACAGAGGCTACAACAAAACATGCTAACCTCTCACCATTACCAATAACAGAGTAGGGCTACCTCTCACCATTACCATAACAGAGTCTACAACATGCTAACCTCTCACCATTACCAATAACAGAGGCTACAACAAAACATGCTAACCTCTCACCATACCAATAACAGAGGCTACAACAAAACATGCTAACCTCTCACCATTACCAATAACAGAGGACTACAACAAAACATGCTAACCTCTCACCATTACCCATAACGAGAGGCTACAACAAAACATGCTAACCTCTCACCATACCAATAACAGAGGCTACAAACAAAACATGCTAACCTCTCACCATTACCAATAACAGAGGACTACAACAAAACATGCTAACCTCTCACCATACCAATAAACAGAGGACTACAACAAAACATGCTAACCTCTCACCATTACCAATAACAGACTACAACAAAAACATGCTAACCCTCTCACCATTACCAATAACAGAGGCTACAACAAAACATGCTAACCTCTCACCATTACCAATAACAGAGGCTACAACAAAACATGCTAACCTCTCACCCTTACCAATAACAGAGGCTACCACCAAACATGCTAAACCTCTCACCATTACCAATAACAGAGGCTACAACAAAACCTGCTAACCTCTCACCATTACCAAATAACAGAGACTACAACAAAACATGCTAACCCTCACCTTACCAATAACAGAGGACTACAACAAAAACATTGCTAACCTCTCACCATTACCAATAACAGAGACTACAACAAAACATGCTAACCTCTCACCATTACCAATACAGTAGGCCTACAACAAAACATGCTAACCTCTCACCATTACCAATAACAGAGGATACAACAAAACATGCTAACCTCTCACCATTACCAATAACAGAGGCTACAACAAAACATGCTAACCTCTCACCATTACCAATAACAGAGGATACAACAAAACATGCTAACCTCTCACCATTACCAATAAACAGAGGCTACAACAAAACATGCCTAACCTCTCACCATACCAATAACAGAGGCTACAACAAACATGCTAACCTCTCACCATACCAATACAGATGGCTACAACAAAACATGCTAACCTCTCACCATTACCAATAACAGAGGCTACAACAAAACATGCTAACCTCTCACCATTACCAATAACAGAGGACTACAACAAAACATGCTAACCTCTCACCTATTACCAATAACAGAGACTACAACAACAACATGCTAACCTCTCACCATTACCAATAACAGAGACTACAATGACAAAACATGCTAACCATCTCACCATACCAATAACAGAGAATACAACCAAACATGCTAACCTCTCACATTACCAATAACAGAGGCTACAACAAAACATGCTAACCTCTCACCATTACCAATAACAGAGGCTACAACAAAACATGCTAACCTCTCACCATTACCAATAACAGAGGATACAACAAAACATGCTAACCTCTCACCATTACCAATAACAGAGGATACAACAAAACATGCTAACCTCTCACCATCCCCAATAACAGAGGCTACAACAAAACATGCTAACCTCTCACCATTACCAATAACAGAGGATACAACAAAACATGCTAACCTCTCACCATTACCAATAACAGAGGCTACAACAGAACATGCTAACCTCTCACCATGACCAATAACAGAGGGGGTCTGATCTTTGTGCCCCAGTAACTTTCTCATTTGTCATTATTCACGATTCATTCATGATTATTCATAATCATGGTAGCATCCACATGAATGTAGAAGTGTTCAGAAACATCTTCTATTCTTATTGACAATACAAGTGAAGTGACTCCAAAATGACAGGACATTATTCACCCTTCAGTTTCTATTAGGAAAAACATCCAAAACACAACCAAGACAAACTGCAAATGCATTCAACAAGTTTGTAGAATCACAAGCTTGATGTAATCACTGCAGGTCATGGAATATGGGACCAAATACTAAACTTATGACTACTTTAATACAATATAACTGAATATGTCCAAATAATTAAGACTTCTTCAAATGGGAGAACTACATGCATAAAGTCCTTTCTTATCAGTAACACAGCTATGTATGAAAATACCCTCAAATAAAAGGTGACATTCTGTACTGTCACCTAATATGAAACATTCTATCTCTAATCCAAAATGCTGGTGCAAAGCACCAAATGTAAAACTGTAGGCTTCACTGTCCAAACACATATGGTGTGGACTATGTGTGCCTGGTAAACACATGTAGATCTGGTGAACAGTTATCACTTGTTGACCAACTACAGGAATACTGACCTCAGAGTCTCCAGTTTACAGTGGGGATTCCCCAGTCCAGCAGAGAGCAGCTTCACTCCTGAATCCTTCAGGTCATTGTTACTCAGATCCAGCTCTCTCAGGTGTGAGGGGTTTGACCTCAGAGCTGAGACCAGAGAAGCACAGCCTTCCTCTGTGACTCCACAGCCTGACAGCCTGACAAAGAGATCATCATGACTTCACAAACACACTGTTAATTTAACGAGTAGTGTAGAAGGACAATGGCAGATGCATTTGGTTTATTCTCTCAAACAACATATAGATTCATATCTTCTTCATCTTAAGTCAAACATGTCTGATATGAACATTGACATAAACCCTCTACATACTTGAGTTTCTCCAGTCTGCAGTGTGGATCCTCCAGTCCAGCAGAGAGCAGTCTGACTCCTGAGTCTCCTGGGTGATTGTAGCTCAGGTCCAGCTCTCTCAGGTGTGAGGGGTTTGACCTCAGAGCGGAGACCAGAGAAGCACAGCCTTCCTCTGTAACTAGACAGCCTGACAGCCTGCAAAGAGTCAAATCATATTAATATCACACTGATATTCTTTGGTGGTGAAAATATATACTGCTCAAAAAAATAAAGGGAACAGTTAAACAACACATCCTAGATCTGAATGAAAGAAATAATCTTATTAATTACTTTTTTCTTTACATAGTTGAATGTGCTGGCAACAAAATCACACAAAAATAATCAATGGAAATCCAATTTATCAACCCATGGAGGTCTGGATTTGGAGTCACACTCAAAATTAAAGTGGAAAACCACACTACAGGCTGATCCAACTTTGATGTAATGTCCTTAAAACAAGTCAAAATCAGGCTCAGTAGTGTGTGTGGCCTCCACGTGCCTGTATGACCTCCCTACAACGCCTGGGCATGCTCCTGATGAGGTGGCGGATGGTCTCCTGAGGGATCTCCTCCTAGACCTGGACTAAAGCATCCGCCAACTCCTGGACAGTCTGTGGTGCAACGTGGCGTTGGTGGATGGAGCGAGACATGATGTCCCAGATGTGCTCAATTGGATTCAGGTCTGGGGAACGGGCGGGCCAGTCCATAGCATCAATGCCTTCCTCTTGCAGGAACTGCTGACACACTCCAGCCACATGAGGTCTAGCATTGTCTTGCATTAGGAGGAACCCAGGGCCAACCGCACCAGCATATGGTCTCACAAGGGGTCTGAGGATCTCATCTCAGTACCTAATGGCAGTCAGGCTACCTCTGGCGAGCACATGGAGGGCTGTGCGGCCCCCCAAAGAAATGCCACCCCACACCATGACTGACCTACCGCCAAACCGGTCATGCTGGAGGATGTTGCAGGCAGCAGAACGTTCTCCACGGCGTCTCCAGACTCTGTCACGTCTGTCACATGTGCTGTGTGAACCTGCTTTCATCTGTGAAGAGCACAGGGTGCCAGTGGCGAATTTGCCAATCTTGGTGTTCTCTGGCAAATGCCAAACGTCCTGCACGGTGTTGGGCTGTAAGCACAACCCCCACCTGTGGACGTCGGGCCCTCATACCACCCTCATGGAGTCTGTTTCTGACCGTTTGAGCAGACACATGCACATTTGTGGCCTGCTGGAGGTCATTTTGTAGGGCTCTGGCAGTGCTTCTCCTGCTCCTCCTTACACAAAGGCGGAGGTAGCGGTCCTGCTGCTGGGTTGTTGCCCTCCTACGGCCTCCTCCACGTCTCCTGATGTACTGGCCTGTCTCCTGGTAGCGCCTCCATGCTCTGGACACTACGCTGACAGACACAGCAAACCTTCTTGCCACAGCTCGCATTGATGTGCCATCCTGGATGAGCTGCACTACCTGAGCCACTAGAGTGCTACCACTAGAGTGAAAGCACCGCCAGCATTCAAAAGTGACCAAAACATCAGCCAGGAAGCATAGGAACGGAGAAGTGGTCTGTGGTCACCACCTGCCAAACCCCTCCTTTATTGGGGGTGTCTTGCTAATTGCCTATAATTTCCACCTGTTGTCTATTCCATTTGCACAACAGCATGTGAAATTTATTGTCAATCAGTGTTGCTTCTTAAGTGGACAGTTTGATTTAACAGAAGTGTGATTGACTTGGAGTTACATTGTGTTGTTTAAGTGTTCCCTTTATTTTTTTGAGCAGTGTATATTTGTTCAACATGTTCAGATAAATCAGTGTCCTGAAACCTGCAATATATATTTATAAATTAATGAATGTATCATTATAAGAAATTACAAATTATGGAAGTCTTGCTTGTAGAGAGAAACATGTATTGTACAAATATTTGGATTGACTGACCAGACCAGTTTAAAAAGCAGTATCAGTCAAAAGACAGACAGTGAGGTATCAGATTTAGATTGTATTGAGTATACAGTCCACACTATATTCAATACTGACCTCAGAGTCTCCAGTTTGCAGTGGGGATTCCCCAGTCCAGCAGAGAGCAGCTTCACTCCTGAATCCTTCAGGTCATTGTTACTCAGGTCCAGCTCTCTCAGGTGTGAGGGGTTTGAACTGAGAACTGAGGCCAACACTTCACAGAATGTGTCTGTGAGTTTACAGCCAGCGAGTCTGCCAACACAGAATAAATACAATGACAGACAGGTTGTATTAAAATGTTACGCTCAGCTTTCCCTGCTTTCACAGTTACGCTGCATGAATAATGTGTATCTCGTGCATTCATGGTTCAATGCTACAACTTTTCCTGATCAGTTTGAATTATAGTTTGTTTTAGAGTTTTCAGCTGATAGAAAGTTTATTCAGCCAATGAAAATACTGTTGTTCCTACATTCAGTAAAGTTTGGTCTGAGAGATAGTCACATGAGTACTTACAGAGCCAGTCAGCCAATGAAAATACTGCTATAACTACAATCTATTTTGGTGTGCGATATTTACAATAATACTTACAGCGCTTTCCTGCAACCTCTCACAGCTGGGAGCAGTCTCCTACGACCCTCCTCTGATGTCTTGTATTCCTTCAGGTTAAACACATCCAGAACCTCCTCTGATATCTGCAGCATGTAGGCCAGTGCTGAACACTGAGCAAGGGAGAGGTTTTTGGATCTCTTTTCTGACCTCAAGTACTCTTGGATTTCCTCCTGTACTGAATGGTCTTTCATCTCTATCAGACAGTGGAAGAGATTGATGCACCTCTCTGGGGAGATGTTCTTCCTCTGCATCATCTTAAGGGATCGGATTGTTTTCTGGACGCTCTCTGGACTGCTTTCTGTCTGTGCCACCAGACCTCGTAGGAGTTTCTGATTGGACGCCAGTGACATGCCATGAAGGAAGCGGACAAAAAGGTCCAGGTGTCCATTCTTACTCTCCAAGGCTTTATCCACGGTACTCTTCAGCAGCTCATCCAAGGTTAGCTCTTCAGACACACCTCTAGACTTTCTCTTGAGGAAGGGCTTCAGTGCATCCATGTTCCTGGTTGTGTAACAATGGTACATGTAGACAGCTGAGAGAAACTCCTGAATGCTCAGATGAACAAAGCAGTACACCACTCTCTGAAATAACACAGACTCTTCTTTAAAGATTTGTGTGCACACTCCTGAGTACACCGAGGCTTCTTTGACATCAAGGCCAGCCTCTTTCAGGTCTTCTTCATAGAACATGAGATTACCCTTCTCCAGATTTTCAAACGCCAGCTTCCCCAGCTTCAGAAGAATTTCCTTATCTGACTCCACGAGCTCCTCTTGACCCATCTCATCTCGTCCATGATACTTCTGGTTCTTCAGGCTGGTCTGAATGAGCAGGAAGTGTATGGACATCTCAGTCAGAGTCGTGGGCATCTCTCTCCTCTTGTCTGTACTCAACATGTGTTCAAAGACTATTGCAGAAATCCAACAGAAGACTGGCATGTGGCACATGATGTGGAGGCTCCTTGATGTCTTTATGTGTGAGATGATTCTGCTGGCCAGGTCCTCATCACTGAATCTCTTCCTGAAGTACTCCTCCTTCTGTGGGTCATTGAACCCTCGTACTTCTGTCACCTGGTCAACACACTCAGGGGGGATCTGATTGGTTGCTGCTGGTCGGGAGGTTATCCATAGGAGAGCAGAGGGAAGCAGATTCCCCTTGATGAGGTTTGTCAGCAGAACATCAACAGATGATGTCTGGGTGACATCAGACACCTTTTCATTGTGCTGGAAATCCAATGGAAGTCTGCTTTCATCCAAACCATCAAAGATGAACATAGCTTTACAGGCAGTGAGTTTCTGTGCATTGCCTATGTCTAGTTCTGTGTGGAAGTCATTTAAAAGTCTGAGAAGACTGTACTGGCGATCTTTGATCAAGTTCAGCTCCCGGAAAGGAAGCACAAATATGATCTCCACATCTTGGTTTGCCTTCCCTTCAGCCCAGTCTAGGATGAACTTCTGCACAGAGACAGTTTTTCCGATGCCAGCGATGCCCTTCGTCAGCACAGTTCTGATGCGTCTCTCTTGGCCAGGTAAGGGTTTAAAGATGTCATTGCAGTGGATTGCTGTGTCATGTGAGGTTGGTGTCCTGGATGCTGTCTCTAGCTGCCACACCTCATGTTCATTGTTAACCCCTTCACTCTCTCCTTCTGTGATGTAGAGCTCTGTGTAAATCCTGTTGAGGGGAGTTTGGTTCCCTGCTGTTTTCACGCCTTCTATCACACATTCATACCTCCTTTTCAGACTGTCTTTATGGTTTACTATGGCTCTCTGCAGGCTGTCTTTATGGTTTACTATGGCTCTCTGCAGACTGTCTTTATGGTTTACTATGGCTCTCTGCAGGCTGTCTTTATGGTTTACTATGGCTCTCTGCAGGCTGTCTTTATGGTGTACTATGGCTCTCTGCAGGCTGTCATCCACTACAAGCGAGGAGTAAAAGGATGTGTATCAGACATATTCATTGACAGGATGAAAAGTGGATCTTCCACAACTACAGTAATTTATATTATCTCATATTATTGTAGTTAACTACATTTAAATCATATTGAGGTATTGACTTAGAACAGGTCTACAAGTGGTCTTACTGTTTTCAGAGCCTCTTGCATCATTGGGTTCACTCAGGTGCTGTAGTACAGGAGGTGTTCTGGATCTCTTTCTACACTGAGGACAGTCATAGTCTCCTGAAGGAGCAGGTTTCTCCCAGTATCTGGTGATGCACTGTCTGCAGAACCTGTGTCCACAGGTGATAGAGACTGGATCCCTCAGAACCTGCTGGCACACTGCACACCTGGACTCATCCTCTGGCAGAGTAGACCATCCACTACAGAGATAAAGGAGAGAGAGATACTGATCCTCTAACAGAGTAGACCATCCACTACAGAGATAAAGGAGAGAGAGATACTGATCCTCTAACAGAGTAGACCATCCACTACAGAGATAAAGGAGAGAGAGATACTGATCCTCTAACAGAGTAGACCATCCACTACAGAGATAAAGGGGAGAGAGATACTGATCCTCTAACAGAGTAGACCATCCACTACAGAGATAAAGGAGAGAGAGATACTGATCCTCTAACAGAGTAGACCATCCACTACAGAGATAAAGGGAGAGAGAGATACTGATCCTCTAACAGAGTAGACCATCCACTACAGAGATAAAGGAGAGAGAGATACTGATCCTCTAACAGAGTAGACCATCCACTACAGAGATAAAGGAGAGAGAGATACTGATCGTCTAACAGAGTAGACCATCCACTACAGAGATAAAGGAGAGAGAGATACTGATCCTCTAACAGAGTAGACCATCCACTACAGAGATAAAGGAGAGAGAGATACTGATCCTCTAACAGAGTAGACCATCCACTACAGAGATAAAGGAGAGAGAGATACTGATCCTCTAACAGAGTAGACCATCCACTACAGAGATAAAGGAGAGAGAGATACTGATCCTCTAACAGAGTAGACCATCCACTACAGAGATAAAGGAGAGAGAGATACTGATCCTCTAACAGAGTAGACCATCCACTACAGAGATAAAGGAGAGAGAGATACTGATCCTCTAACAGAGTAGACCATCCACTACAGAGATAAAGGAGAGAGAGATACTGATCCTCTAACAGAGTAGACCATCCACTACAGAGATAAAGGAGAGAGAGATACTGATCCTCTAACAGAGTAGACCATCCACTACAGAGATAAAGGAGAGAGAGATACTGATCCTCTAACAGAGTAGACCATCCACTACAGAGATAAAGGAGAGAGAGATACTGATCCTCTAACAGAGTAGACCATCCACTACAGAGATAAAGGAGAGAGAGATACTGATCCTCTAACAGAGTAGACCATCCACTACAGAGATAAAGGAGAGAGAGATACTGATCCTCTAACAGAGTAGACCATCCACTACAGAGATAAAGGAGAGAGAGATACTGATCGTCTAACAGAGTAGACCATCCACTACAGAGATAAAGGAGAGAGAGATACTGATCCTCTAACAGAGTATACCATCCACTACAGAGATAAAGGATAGAGAGAGATACTGATCCTCTAACAGAGTAGACCATCCACTACAGAGATAAAGGAGAGAGAGATACTGATCCTCTAACAGAGTAGACCATCCACTACAGAGATAAAGGAGAGAGAGATACTGATCCTCTAACAGAGTAGACCATCCACTACAGAGATAAAGGAGAGAGAGAGAGAGATACTGATCCACTAACAGAGTAGACCACCCACTAGAGATATAGGAGAGAGAGATACTGATCCTCTAACAGAGTAGACCATCCACTACAGAGATAAAGGAGAGAGAGATACTGATCGTCTAACAGAGTAGACCATCCACTACAGAGATAAAGGAGAGAGAGATACTGATCCTCTAACAGAGTAGACCATCCACTACAGAGATAAAGGAGAGAGAGATACTGATCCTCTAACAGAGTAGACCATCCACTACAGAGATAAAGGAGAGAGAGATACTGATCCTCTAACAGAGTAGACCATCCACTACAGAGATAAAGGAGAGAGAGATACTGATCCTCTAACAGAGTAGACCATCCACTACAGATATAAAGGAGAGAGAGATACTGATCCTCTAACAGAGTAGACCATCCACTACAGAGATAAAGGAGAGAGAGATACTGATCCTCTAACAGAGTAGACCATCCACTACAGAGATAAAGGAGAGAGAGATACTGATCCTCTAACAGAGTAGACCATCCACTACAGAGATAAAGGAGAGAGAGATACTGATCCTCTAACAGAGTAGACCATCCACTACAGAGATAAAGGAGAGAGAGATACTGATCCTCTAACAGAGTAGACCATCCACTACAGAGATAAAGGAGAGTGCAGTAATTCCTCTAATAAACTTAGTTCCAACAAACTACACATTACAAAACATTTCTATATGACGACATCTTGAAGATTCTCCTCTTCACTAGTAATATTATTCTGACAACTGACAGGTCTTTGGTCAAAGGTAATTAATCCACCACCACTGGAATTGACAGGATGATGCATGGAGAAGTCACTGTTCATAGACAGACAGCTGGGAACAGTATACTCTGTTCATAGACAGACAGCTGGGAACAGTATACTCTGTTCATAGACAGACAGCTGGGAACAGTATACTCTGTTCATAGACAGCTGGGAACAGTATACTCTGTTCATAGACAGACAGACAGCTGGGAACAGTATACTCTGTTCATAAACAGCTGGGAACAGTATACTCTGTTCAGACAGACAGCTGGGAACAGAATACTCTGTTCATAGACAGACAGACTGCTGGGAACAGTATACTCTGTTCAGACAGACAGCTGGGAACAGTATACTCTGTTCATAGACAGACAGCAGGGAACAGTATACTCTGTTCAGACAGACAGCTGGGAACAGTATACTCTGTTCAGACAGACAGCTGGGAACAGTATACTCTGTTCATAGACAGACAGCAGGGAACAGTATACTCTGCTCATAGACAGACAGCTGGGAACAGTATACTCTGTTCATAGACAGACAGCTGGGAACAGTATACTCTGTTCATAGACAGACAGCTGGGAACAGTATTCTCTGTTCATAGACAGACAGGCAGCTGGGAACAGTATACTCTGTTCATAGACAGACAGCTGGGAACAGTATACTCTGTTCATAGACAGACAGACAGCTAGGAACAGTATACTCTGTTCATAGACAGACAGGCAGCTGGGAACAGTATACTCTGTTCATAGACAGACAGCAGGGAACAGTATACTCTGTTCATAGACAGACAGGCAGCTGGGAACAGTATACTCTGTTCATAGACAGACAGCAGGGAACAGTATACTCTGTTCATAGACAGACAGACAGCTAGGAACAGTATACTCTGTTCATAGACAGACAGGCAGCTGGGAACAGTATACTCTGTTCATAGACAGACAGGCAGCTGGGAACAGTATACTCTGTTCATAGACAGACAGCAGGGAACAGTATACTCTGTTCATAGACAGACAGACAGCTAGGAACAGTATACTCTGTTCATAGACAGACAGGCAGCTGGGAACAGTATACTCTGTTCATAGACAGACAGGCAGCTGGGAACAGTATACTCTGTTCATAGACAGACAGCAGGGAACAGTATACTCTGTTCATAGACAGACAGACAGCTAGGAACAGTATACTCTGTTCATAGACAGACAGGCAGCTGGGAACAGTATACTCTGTTCATAGACAGACAGGCAGCTGGGAACAGTATACTCTGTTCATAGACAGACAGCAGGGAACAGTATACTCTGTTCATAGACAGACAGACAGCTAGGAACAGTATACTCTGTTCATAGACAGACAGGCAGCTGGGAACAGTATACTCTGTTCATAGACAGACAGACAGCTGGGAACAGTATACTCTGTTCACAGACAGACAGGTGGGAACATAACAAAGGGTTGTTTATAGCCACAAAAAGGGTGTGTAATTGCTGTAATTACTTTTATTGTCTGGAAGCCTTCATCAATATTGTGAGATAATTATGATGTTAAGGAAAGATTTGAATGGGAGAAAGCTGATTTGAGAACAGCGCTCCCTCTCTTTCCATCCTATCAGTATTGATACATGCTCCACCAGACGTGATACCTTGTCGTGCTGCTGATCCAGTTTCTACTGGTCTGACTGAGGATATCAGTATCGACATACGCTAGAACGATGCACATCGCGACCGTTCTCTGTTTTAAGAAACTCATGTTATATCTTCGGTATTTGTAGGAAAGACACATCTTTAAAACATTTGTAAGCCTAAATGCCATCACTATCAGGAAACCGGCCCCAGAGACACTTACAGGACAGTTGCCGTATCTTAATTTGATCATCTATTGAGTCAGAAATGTTCCTGCACTGCAGGAAATGAAAAATTGTAGTGTATTTGAGGTTTAAAAAGGCTTCTAAAGTTTGTAATTTCCAGTTTAAAATGTCACACTTGATTTGAAACAACACAAATGTGATAAAAACAGTGGAAATATTGGAAATAAACGTAATATCTAATCAAATCAAAGTATATTTGTCACGTGCGCCGAATACAACAGGTGTAGACCTTACAGTGAAATGCTTACTTACAGGCTCTAACCAATAGTGCAAAAAGGTATTAGGTGAACAATAGGTAAGTAAAGAAATAAAACAACAGTAAAAAGACAGGCTATATACAGTAGCGAGGCTATAAAAGTAGCGTGGCTACATACAGACATTCTTAAACAGTATTGTTGTCTCACCTCTTAGCTTTGGTCTCATGTTCCCCAGAGAGACTCATTTTAGAGGCAGGGCCCCCCTCCTCTCTCTCCCAAGAGAGACTCATTTTAGAGCACTGACCCCTAAACAGAGATCCAACATGTTGGTTGTGGTTAACACAGTGACAACTAAACAGAGATCCAGCATGTTGGTTAACACAGTGACAACTAAACAGAGATCCAACATGTTGGTTGTGGTTAACACAATGACAACTAAACAGAGATCCAACATGTTGGTTGTGGTTAACACAGTGACAACTAAACAGAGATCCAGCATGTTGGTTGTGGTTAACACAGTGACAACTAAACAGAGATCCAGCATGTTGGTTGTGGTTAACACAGTGACAACTAAACAGAGATCCAGCATGTTGGTTGTGGTTAACACAGTGACAACTAAACAGAGATCCAGCATGTTGGTTGTGGTCAACACAGTGACAACTAAACAGAGATCCAACATGTTGGTTGTGGTCAACACAGTAACAACTAAACAGAGATACAGCATGTTGGTTGTGGTCAACACAGTAACAACTAAACAGAGATCCAGCATGTTGGTTGTGGTCAACACAGTAAAAACTAAACAGAGATCCAGCATGTTGGTTGTGGTTAACACAGTGACAACTAAACAGAGATCCAGCATGTTGGTTGTGGTCAACACAGTGACAACTAAACAGAGACCCAGCATGTTGGTTGTGGTTAACACAGTGACAACTAAACAGAGATCCAGCATGTTGGTTGTGGTTAACAGAGTGACAACTAAACAGAGATCCAGCATGTTGGTTGTGGTTAACACAGTAACAACTAAACAGAGATCCAGCATGTTGGTTGTGGTTAAGACAGTGACAACTAAACAGAGATCCAGCATGTTGGTTAATACAGTGACAACTAAACAGAGATCCAGCATGTTGGTTGTGGTTAACACAGTGACAACTAAACAGAGATCCAGCATGTTGGTTGTGGTTAACACAGTGACAACTAAACAGAGATCCAACATGTTGGTTGTGGTTAACACAGTGACAACTAAACAGAGATCCAGCATGTTGGTTGTGGTTAACACAGTGACAACTAAACAGAGATCCAGCATGTTGGTTGTGGTCAACATAGTGACAACTAAACAGAGATCCAGCATGTTGGTTGTGGTTAAGACAGTGACAACTAAACAGAGATCCAGCATGTTGGTTAATACAGTGACAACTAAACAGAGATCCAGCATGTTGGTTGTGGTTAACACAGTGACAACTAAACAGAGATCCAGCATGTTGGTTGTGGTTAACACAGTGACAACTAAACAGAGATCCAAAATGTTGGTTGTGGTCAACACAGTAACAACTAAACAGAGATACAGCATGTTGGTTGTGGTCAACACAGTAACAACTAAACAGAGATCCAGCATGTTGGTTGTGGTCAACACAGTAAAAACTAAACAGAGATCCAGCATGTTGGTTGTGGTTAACACAGTGACAACTAAACAGAGACCCAGCATGTTGGTTGTGGTTAACACAGTGACAACTAAACAGAGATCCAGCATGTTGGTTGTGGTTAACAGAGTGACAACTAAAAAGAGATCCAGCATGTTGGTTGTGGTTAACACAGTAACAACTAAACAGAGATCCAACATGTTGGTTGTGGTTAACACAGTGACAACTAAACAGAGATCCAGCATGTTGGTTGTGGTTAACACAGTGACAACTAAACAGAGATCCAGCATGTTGGTTGTGGTCAACATAGTGACAACTAAACAGAGATCCAGCATGTTGGTTGTGGTTAAGACAGTGACAACTAAACAGAGATCCAGCATGTTGGTTAACACAGTGACAACTAAACAGAGATCCAGCATGTTGGTTGTGGTTAACACAGTGACAACTAAACAGAGATCCAGCATGTTGGTTGTGGTTAACACAGTGACAACTAAACAGAGATCCAGCATGTTGGTTGTGGTTAACACAGTGACAACTAAACAGAGATCCAACATGTTGGTTGTGGTTAACACAGTGACAACTAAACAGAGATCCAGCATGTTGGTTGTGGTTAACACAGTGACAACTAAACAGAGATCCAGCATGTTGGTTGTGGTTAACACAGTGACAACTAAACAGAGATCCAGCATGTTGGTTGTGGTTAACACAGGGACAACTAAACAGAGATCCAGCATGTTGGTTGTGGTTAACACAGTGACAACTAAACAGAGATCCAGCATGTTGGTTGTGGTTAACACAGTGACAACTAATTATTGAATGTTAATTGTTCTATTTTATGAAGTATCACTTAGCAATAAAACATTAACTAACAGACATAGAAGCAGTCAGGTGATTTAATGCATCACATGAACATGTAGTTCTGACATTTCATCTCCATGGTAACTGTCAATAATAATAATAATAAAATGTGTCACTGTTTGTCACACGCACACACACACACACACACACACACACGAATGCGCATGCACGCACACCCACATGCACGCACGCACACCCACGCACACGCACACGCACACACACACACACACACACACACACACACACACACACACAGGGAGGGAGGGAATGTTGTGTTTGTTTAATATTGTTTTAGGACTATGAAAATGGACAAAAGGATTAGCCTATGGATTATGAAAACAGCAAAAATAAATGGTAAAATGGGAAAGGAGAAATGACTAGAGACAGTGTTGTTTAACTCACTGACCATGACCCATGAGTTCTTCTTACCTTAGTTCAGTAGAAAAGTCTCCCTCTCTAAAGTTTAGAGGTTGATACATAGACCGGTCACTCTTCATGGACACACAGCTGGGAACAGGGGAGGCTGGTCTCTTCCGCTTTATTGGGCTTCAACACAACAGAGAC
Source organism: Salmo trutta (assembly GCF_901001165.1). NCBI lineage: Eukaryota > Metazoa > Chordata > Actinopteri > Salmoniformes > Salmonidae > Salmo > Salmo trutta. The sequence goes on from NC_042988.1 coordinate 42,161,760, forward strand.
AAACATTACATCTCTCATCTACTCTGAGCTCAGATGGGGAAAGAAGAGTTTCATTCCAAAACGCTATATATCCATTTTCAGAAATGTTCGTAAATTAACTTTTATTGTTTAAAGAAATTATGAAAGAGATTGGTGTGTTTTTTCACTATCTAATCATGGCATGGGGTTGTTCATTGACAGACATGTATTTGTTTAAAATCACTTGATGCTATACATCTGCCTCACTCTCAGAGAAATCAGTAGTACTGCTAGGTTATATACAGTAATAATATATATCTGCCTCACTCTCAGAGAAATCAGTAGTACTGCTAGGTTTTATACAGTAATAATATATATCTGCCTCACTCTCAGAGAAATCAGTAGTACTGCTAGGTTTTATACAGTAATAATATATATCTGCCTCACTCTCAGAGAAATCAGTAGTACTGCGAGGTTTTATACAGTAATAATATATATCTGCCTCACTCTCAGAGAAATCAGTAGTACTGCTAGGTTTTATACAGTAATAATATATATCTGCCTCACTCTCAGAGAAATCAGTAGTACTGCTAGATTTTATACAGTAATAATATATATCTGCCTCACTCTCAGAGTAATCAGTACTACTGCTAGGTTTTATACAGTAATAATATATATCTGCCTCACTCTCAGAGAAATCAGTAGTACTGCTAGGTTTTATACAGTAATAATATATATCTGCCTCACTCTCAGAGAAATCAGTAGTACTGCTAGGTTTATACAGTAATAATATATAACTGTCTCACTCTCAGAGAAATCAGTAGTACTGCTAGGTTTTATACAGTAATAATATATAACTGTCTCACTCTCAGAGAAATCAGTAGTACTGCTAGGTTTATACAATAAAAATATATAACTGTCTCACTCTCAGAGAAATCAGTAGTACTGCTAGGTTTTACATTGTAATAATATATATCTGCCTCACTCATAGAAATCAGTAGTACTGCTAGATTTTACACTGTAATAATATATATCTGCCTCACTCTCATAGAAATCAGTAGTACTGATAGGTTTTATACAGTCAAATGTGACCGACCGGCTCGATTCGGTCTGATGTAGCAACATTTGAAAATGTGTTTTTTACATTAGATAAAAGTAGAGACTCAGAGCTAAAAAATGGTATATCATACACTACAGTTGAGGAACAATGGGAAAGTCATTCTGCTTTGAAAGATGACAAACTTTGTAACCTCACTTTTATGGAAATGGCCTTTGAATATTTTGGTCTACAGGGCTGTTACTTTGGCAGATAATGTCACCCATCTAAATAAATTGTTTATTTAAAATATATATATATAATTAACTAAATGTAGGGTGTTTTGGTGTATGTCAGTTTCATTGTTTGTTAAGCAATACATCGTTATGTTATGGTTGTCTGGGTTGGCGCCCCCCCCTTGGGTTGTGCCATGGCGGAGATCTTTGTGGGCTATACTCGGCCTTGTCTTGGGACGGTAAGTTGGTGGTTGGAGACATCCCTCTAGTGGTGTGGGGGCTGTGCTTTGGAAAAGTGGGTGGGGTTATATCCTGCCTGTTTGGCCCTGTCCGGGGGTATCATCGGATGGGGCCACAGTGTCTTCTGATCCCTCCTGTCTCAGCCTCCAGTATTTATGCTGCAGTAGTTTATGTGTCGGGGGCTAGGGTCAGTCTGTTACATCTGGAGTATTTCTCTTGTCTTATCCGGTGTCCTGTGTGAATTTAAATATGCTCTCTCTAATTTTATCTTTCTCTCTTTCTTTCTTTCTCTCAGAGGACCTGAGCCCTAGGACCATGCCTCAGGACTACCTGGCATGATGACTCCTTGCTGTCCCCAGTCCACCTGGCCATGCTGCTGCTCCAGTTTCAACTGTTCTGCCTGCGGCTATGGAACCCTGACCTGTTCACCGGACGTGCTTGTTGCACCCTCGACAACTACTATGATTATTATTATTTGACCATGCTGGTCATTTATGAACATTTTAACATCTTCACCATGTTCTGTTATAATATCCACCCGGCACAGCCAGAAGATGACTGGCCACCCCTCATAGCCTGGTTCCTCTCTAGGTTTCTTCCTAGGTTTTTGCCTTTCTAGGGAGTTTTTCCAAGGGAGTTTTTCCTAGCCACCGTGCCTCTTTCACATGCATTGCTTGCTGTTTGGGGTTTTACGCTGGGTTTCTGTACAGCACTTTGAGATTTCAGCTGATGTACGAAGGGCTATATAAATAAATTTGATTTGGTTGTAAGTGGTAAAATGAACTAGAACATTTTATGTTTTGCAATTCCTTTGGTAAGGAATTACACATTGTTCAGTACTACTGCAGTTGGTACATAATTCCAATAGATGGCAGCATAAGACCACAAATGACATTTCAGAATATTAGTTTAGTTCTCCCTGGACACACCACTACTCCCCACGCTTCTTTCTGTCCCTTTCCACACTGCTAACGCAAGAGGAAGTTACACATTATTCAGTACTACTCCCTGGATACACCACCACTCCCCCTACTTTAGTCAAGAAAAATGTATTTTCCTAGTACGTTCAATGTCAAATTCATCATCCAGCAGCGAGCTGCTCTGCCTTCTCGAGCAAGCGAGGGGCATGTTGAGGTAAATGTACTAACAGGGAGGGTTGCATGATGTAATTTATTGGCGGGCTGGAAGATGCACTCTTGTCTTTTCAATTACGAGGTTGTTTACTCGCAATATCAGATATTAAGATGATGTTTTATAATGTATGTATACTGAGGTTGAGGTTCTGACTAGTGATAATTTACCCGGGGTTCAATACCTGCTATAGTCACAATTTCTTTTCTCTCCCAAAAGCAACACAGCCCTAATACGAGATATATAGTTAACTAAAGTAATGAGTGACCATTTTAGAAAATCATGGGACATATAAAGTAGCCTTGACCCTCTTAGTAATAAGTTACCTGAGATCAGCATTCACGGTTAATGCCGACAGGTTTCATTGATAACAACAACGAAGCTGACATTGTGATGCAGAACAATGGACTGGGAATAGAACGTTCAGAAGGTGAGTTGGTGCCACGGTGCTCAATAGAACTAATAGGGCCTGGCAGGGAGAAAAATGTTTTTTCACGATTACTTCATAACTAGGGACATAAGGTTATATTATGAAACTGGGCTCCATGGAGGATGCAATGAACAAGTTATAAGAAAAAAAGCATTGTTTAAAAAAGGAATGTGTCCAGCCTACTTGAGGCGCCCCAAAAATAATATTAAAAAGTTCGGTCCTTGGACACAGAGGGTTTAAACACTAAAGTGACCGTCCATCTAGTGAAGAGAGGAGAACAGGACAGAGGTAGCAGCATCCATCAACGAGAGAGGGAGGAGCCCTCCAAGGGATTTAACAGGTGGAAGAAACAACAGGGGAGATCCATCGGTCCACAAGAAATGCAGGCAGCCGGTGATGATGTAGTGGTAGCTAGGATAACTAGGATGCTGCTGGTAGAGTAGCTAGCTAGCTTACCTAGCTGTACCGACTAGCTAGGATAACTAGGATGCTGCTGGTAGAGTAGCTAGCTAGCTTACCTAGCTGTACCGACTAGCTAGGATAACTAGGATGCTGCTGGTAGAGTAGCTAGCTAGCTTAGCTAGCTGTACCGACTAGCTAGGATAACTAGGATGCTGCTGGTAGAGTAGCTAGCTAGCTTACCATCCTGTACCGACTAGCTAGGATAACTAGGATGCTGCTGGTAGAGTAGCTAGCTAGCTTACCGAGCTGTACTGACTAGCTAGGATAACTAGGATGCTGCTGGTATAGTAGCTAGCTAGCTTACCTAGCTGTACCGACTAGCTAGGATAACTAGGATGCTGCTGGCAGAGTAGCTAGCTAGCTTACCTAGCTGTACCGACTAGCTAGGATAACTAGGATGCTGCTGGTAGAGTAGCTAGCTAGCTTACCTAGCTGTACCGACTAGCTAGGATAACTAGGATGCTGCTGGCAGAGTAGCTAGCTAGCTTACCTAGCTGTACCGACTAGCTAGGATAACTAGGATGCTGCTGGTAGAGTAGCTAGCTAGCTTACCTAGCTGTACCGACTAGCTAGGATAACTAGGATGCTGCTGGTAGAGTAGCTAGCTAGCTTACATAGCTGTACCGACTAGCTAGGATAACTAGGATGCTGCTGGTAGAGTAGCTAGCTAGCTTACCTAGCTGTATTGACTAGCTAGGATAACTAGGATGCTGCTGGTAGAGTAGCTAGTTAGCTTAGCTAGCTGTACCGACTAGCTAGGATAACTAGGTTAACACAGTGACAACTAAACAGAGATCCAACATGTTGGTTGTGGTTAACACAGTGACAACTAAACAGAGATCCAGCATGTTGGTTGTGGTTAACACAGTGACAACTAAACAGAGATCCAACATGTTGGTTGTGGTTAACACAGTGACAACTAAACAGAGATCCAGCATGTTGGTTGTGGTTAACACAGGGACAACTAAACAGAGATCCAGCATGTTGGTTGTGGTTAACACAGTGACAACTAAACAGAGATCCAGCATGTTGGTTGTGGTTAACACAGTGACAACTAAACAGAGATCCAGCATGTTGGTTGTGGTTAACACAGTGACAACTAAACAGAGATCCAGCATGTTGGTTGTGGTTAACACAGGGACAACTAAACAGAGATCCAGCATGTTGGTTGTGGTTAACACAGTGACAACTAAACAGAGATCCAGCATGTTGGTTGTGGTTAACACAGGGACAACTAAACAGAGATCCAGCATGTTGGTTGTGGTTAACACAGTGACAACTAATTATTGAATGTTAATTGTTCTATTTTATGAAGTATCACTTAGCAATAAAACATTAACTAACAGACATAGAAACAGTCAGGTGATTTAATGCATCACATGAACATGTAGTTCTGACATTTCATCTCCATGGTAACTGTCAATAATAATAATAATAAAATGTGTCACTGTTTGTCACACGCACACACACACACACACACACACACACGAATGCGCGCACGCACGCACACCCACGCACACGCACACGCACACACACACACACACACACACACACACACACACACACACACACACACACACACACACACACACACACACACACACAGGGAGGGAGGGAGGGAATGTTGTGTTTGTTTATTATTGTTTTAGGACTATGAAAATGGACAAAAGGATTAGCCTATGGATTATGAAAACAACAAAAATAAATGTTAAAATGGGAAAGGAGAAATGACTAGAGACAGTGTTGTTTAACTCACTGACCATGACCCATGAGTTCTTCTTACCTTTGTTCAGTAGAAAAGTCTCCCTCTCTAAAGTTTAGAGGTTGATACATAGACCGGTCACTCTTCATGGACACACAGCTGGGTACAGGGGAGGCTGGTCTCTTCCGCTTTATTGGTCTTCAACACAACAGAGACAAACATTACATCTCTCATCTACTCTGAGCTCAGATGGGGAAACACAAGAAGAGTTTCATTCCAAAACGCTATATATCCATTTTCAGAAATGTTCGTAAATTAACTTTTATTGTTTAAAGAAATTATGAAAGAGATTGGTGTGTTTTTTCACTATCTAATCATGGCATGGGGTTGTTCATTGACAGACATGTATTTGTTTAAAATCACTTGATGCTATACATCTGCCTCACTCTCAGAGAAATCAGTAGTACTGCTAGGTTTTATACAGTAATAATATATATCTGCCTCACTCTCAGAGAAATCAGGAGTACTGCTAGGTTTTACACAGTAATAATATATATCTGCCTCACTCTCAGAGAAATCAGGAGTACTGCTAGGTTTTACACAGTAATAATATATGTCTGCCTCACTCTCAGAGAAATCAGTAGTACTGCTAGGTTTTATACAGTAATAATATATATCTGCCTCACTCTCAGAGAAATCAGTAGTACTGCTAGGTTGTACACAGTAATAATATATATCTGCCTCACTCTCAGAGAAATCAGGAGTACTGCTAGGTTTTACACAGTAATAATATATGTCTGCCTCACTCTCAGAGAAATCAGTAGTACTGCTAGGTTTTATACAGTAATAATATATATCTGCCTCACTCTCAGAGAAATCAGTAGTACTGCGAGGTTTTATACAGTAATAATATATATCTGCCTCACTCTCAGAGAAATCAGTAGTACTGCGAGGTTTTATACAGTAATAATATATATCTGCCTCACTCTCAGAGAAATCAGTAGTACTGCTAGGTTTTATACAGTAATAATATATATCTGCCTCACTCTCAGAGAAATCAGTAGTACTGCGAGGTTTTATACAGTAATAATATATATCTGCCTCACTCTCAGAGAAATCAGTAGTACTGCTAGATTTTATACAGTAATAATATATAACTGTCTCACTCTCAGAGAAATCAGTAGTACTGCTAGGTTTTACATTGTAATAATATATATCTGCCTCACTCATAGAAATCAGTAGTACTGCTAGATTTTACACTGTAATAATATATATCTGCCTCACTCTCAGAGAAATCAGTAGTACTGATAGGTTTTATACAGTCAAATGTGACCGACCGGCTCGATTCGGTCTTATGTAGCAACATTTGAAAACTTGTTTTTTACATTAGATAAAAGTAGACACTCAGAGCTAGAAAATGGTATATCACACACTACAGTTGAGGAACAATGGGAAAGTCATTCTGCTTTGAAAGATGACAAACTTTGTAACCTCACTTTTATGGAAATGGCCTTTGAATATTTTGGTCTACAGGGCTGTTACTTTGGCAGATAATGTCACCCATCTAAATAAATTGTTCATTTAAAATATATATACATAATTAACTAAATGTAGGGTGTTTTGGTGTATGTCAGTTTCATTGTTTGTTAAGCAATACATCGTTCTGTTATGGTTGTCTGGGTTGGCGCCCCCCCCTTGGGTTGTGCCATGGCGGAGATCTTTGTGGGCTATACTCGGCCTTGTCTTGGGACGGTAAGTTGGTGGTTGGAGACATCCCTCTAGTGGTGTGGGGGCTGTGCTTTGGAAAAGTGGGTGGGGTTATATCCTGCCTGTTTGGCCCTGTCCGGGGGTATCTACGGATGGGGCCACAGTGTCTTCTGATCCCTCCTGTCTCAGCCTCCAGTATTTATGTTGCAGTAGTTTATGTGTCGGGGGGCTAGGGTCAGTCTGTTACATCTGGAGTATTTCTCTTGTCTTATCCGGTGTCCTGTGTGAATTTATTTATGCTCTCTCTAATTCTCTCTTTCTCTCTTTCTTTCTTTCTCTCGGAGGACCTGAGCCCTAGGACCATGCCTCAGGACTACCTGGCATGATGACTCCTTGCTGTCCCCAGTCCACCTGGCCGTGCTGCTGCTCCAGTTTCAACTGTTCTGCCTGCGGCTATGGAACCCTGACCTGTTCACCGGACGTGCTTGTTGCACCCTCGACAACTACTATGATTATTATTATTTGACCATGCTGGTCATTTATGAACATTTTAACATCTTCACCATGTTCTGTTATAATATCCACCCGGCACAGCCAGAAGAGGACTGGCCACCCCTCATAGCCTGGTTCCTCTCTAGGTTTCTTCCTAGGTTTTTGCCTTTCTAGGGAGTTTTTCCAAGGGAGTTTTTCCTAGCCACCGTGCCTCTTTCACATGCATTGCTTGCTGTTTGGGGTTTTACGCTGGGTTTCTGTACAGCACTTTGAGATTTCAGCTGATGTACGAAGGGCTATATAAATAAATTTGATTTGGTTGTAAGTGGTAAAATGAACTAGAACATTTTATGTTTTGCAATTCCTTTGGTAAGGAATTACACATTGTTCAGTACTACTGCAGTTGGTACATAATTCCAATAGATGGCAGCATAAGACCACAAATGACATTTCAGAATATTAGTTTAGTTCTCCCTGGACACACCACTACTCCCCACGCTTCTTTCTGTCCCTTTCCACACTGCTAACGCAAGAGGAAGTTACACATTATTCAGTACTACTCCCTGGATACACCACCACTCCCCCTACTTTAGTCAAGAAAAATGTATTTTCCTAGTACGTTCAATGTCAAATTCATCATCCAGCAGCGAGCTGCTCTGCCTTCTCGAGCAAGCGAGGGGCATGTTGAGGTAAATGTACTAACTGGGAGGGTTGCATGATGTAATTTATTGGCGGGCTGGAAGATGCACTCTTGTCTTTTCAATTCCGAGGTTGTTTACTCGCAATATCAGATATTAAGATGATGTTTTATAATGTATGTATACTGAGGTTGAGGTTCTGACTAGTGATAATTTACCCGGGGTTCAATACCTGCTATAGTCACAATTTCTTTTCTCTCCCAAAAGCAACACAGCCCTAATACGAGATATATAGTTAACTAAAGTAATGAGTGACCATTTTAGAAAATCATGGGACATATAAAGTAGCCTTGACCCTCTTAGTAATAAGTTACCTGAGATCAGCATTCACGGTTAATGCCGACAGGTTTCATTGATAACAACAACGAAGCTGACATTGTGATGCAGAACAATGGACTGGGAATAGAACGTTCAGAAGGTGAGTTGGTGCCACGGTGCTCAATAGAACTAATAGGGCCTGGCAGGGAGAAAAATGTTTTTTCACGATTACTTCATAACTAGGGACATAAGGTTATATTATGAAACTGGGCTCCATGGAGGATGCAATGAACAAGTTATAAGAAAAAAAGCATTGTTTAAAAAAGGAATGTGTCCAGCCTACTTGAGGCGCCCCAAAAATAATATTAAAAAGTTCGGTCCTTGGACACAGAGGGTTTAAACACTAAAGTGACCGTCCATCTAGTGAAGAGAGGAGAACAGGACAGAGGTAGCCAGCATCCGTCAACGAGAGAGGGAGAAGCCCTCCACGGGATTTAACAGGTGGAAGAAACAACCGGCGAGCTCCATCGGTCCACAAGAAATGCAGACAGCTGGTGATGATGTAGTGGTAGCTAGGATAACTAGGATGCTGCTGGTAGAGTAGCTAGCTAGCTTACCTAGCTGTACCGACTAGCTAGGATAACTAGGATGCTGCTGGTAGAGTAGCTAGCTAGCTTACCTAGCTGTACCGACTAGCTAGGATAACTAGGATGCTGCTGGTAGAGTAGCTAGCTAGCTTACCTAGCTGTACCGACTAGCTAGGATAACTAGGATGCTGCTGGCAGAGTAGCTAGCTAGCTTACCTAGCTGTACCAACTAGCTAGGATAACTAGGACGCTGCTGGTAGAGTAGCTAGCTAGCTTACCTAGCTGTACCGACTAGCTAGGATAACTAGGATGCTGCTGGTAGAGTAGCTAGCTAGCTTACCTAGCTGTACCGACTAGCTAGGATAACTAGGATGCTGCTGGTAGAGTAGCTAGCTAGCTTACCTAGCTGTATCGACTAGCTAGGATAACTAGGATGCTGCTGGTAGAGTAGCTAGCTAGCTTAGCTAGCTGTACCGACTAGCTAGGATAACTAGGATGCTGGTGGTAGAGTAGCTAGCTAGCTTACCGAGCTGTACCGGCTAGCTAGGATAACTAGAATGCTGCTGGTAGAGAAGCTAGCTTGCTTACCTAGCTGTACCGACTAGCTAGGATAACTAGGATGCTGCTGGTAGAGTAGCTAGCTAGCTTACCTAGCTGTACCGACTAGCTAGGATAACTAGGATGCTGGTGGTAGAGTAGCTAGCTAGCGTACCTAGCTGTACCGACTAGCTAGGATAACTAGGATGCTGCTGGTAGAGTAGCTAGCTAGCTTACCTAGCTGTACCGACTAGCTAGGATAACTAGGATGCTGCTGGTAGAGTAGCTAGCTAGCTTACCGAGCTGTACCGACTAGCTAGGATAACTAGGATGCTGCTGGTAGAGTAGCTAGCTAGCGTACCTAGCTGTACCGACTAGCTAGGATAACTAGGATGCTGCTGGTAGAGTAGCTAGCTAGCTTACCTAGCTGTACCGACTAGCTAGGATAACTAGGATGCTGCTGGTAGAGTAGCTAGCTAGCTTACTGAGCTGTACCGACTAGCTAGGATAACTGGAATGCTGCTGGTAGAGTAGCTATCTAGCTTATCAAGATGTACCGACTAGCTAGGATAACTAGCAGGTCGTTCGTCTGTCCCTCGTCTCGATGATGATGACGAATCCGGTGAACCACAAAATAAAACGAGGATAGAGAGTGAAAAGGATCTGGCTACACTCATACTGTCCCTGACCGTAAAGCAAAAAAGCTAATTTAACAATAAACTTCGGCGTCTCAACACTGTAACAAACTCCGTCGTTATTCCCCAAAATCACCTCAGCCCACTCTGAACGTAACCGGACAATATGCTTGGCGCCACACTGGACGGGGAAGCGGACAGTTCTGTACGGGGACGCGGACAGTTCCAGAATGCGGACATGAGCAGTGCAACACAATCAACTAAACCCAGTCTTTACAGTGGGTTACATTAGTAATATTCATTTTTTATTATTATTATGTTAAACAAACATTCAACTTTTTTTAAACAATATTTTGAGATCTAGGCCCATGTCCACAAAGCGTCTCAGAGTAGGAAATTGGTCGTATAAGTGCTGAGAATAAAGACATTTGACACTTTTGGGTATAAATTAAAGCTATGCATGAAATCTCTAGTCCCACCTAGTCGGCAGATATTTAGGACACCTCGTGAGCTGTCCTAAGTAGTTAAGGGTTAACAGCAGGTGTCTTGATAATACTATAGAATAATGCAGAGAGTCAGTGGTTCCTGCTCCACATGTAAATGCTTTGTAGTAGTTAAAAATAATGTTTTGATATTTGATATGATAAATCCATAAATAATATATGTCTTGTGCGTTTGGCAATGATTTATGTATAATACTTATGTACAACAAGTGATACCATGTATGTCTCCAAAGCATTTTGTCTTCATTTTGGCAGATTCATTTATGCTTATTCCTGAAGATTAACTCAGGTTTTCGCCCAGCGGCTAAGGAGTTGGACCTGTGGTCGAAAGGTGGCTGGTTTATATCCCGGGCCGGGCGCTGGAAAAAACAGGAGGAATTGATCTGACCACTGGAGGGCTGCTTGGTTCACATCCTCAAAACATTAACCTTTCGTTGATCAGAACTCTAGAGGTTCTTCTTCACTGAACCCAAAAATATATTTTACTTTTAGTGGTTCCATATATTAAGGAAGTGATAGAAGCCTTTTTGGTTCTATAAGGAACCTTCTTTTCTAAGTGTGTAAAATAAACACGTTTTTCTTTTGATTATTTAATTATCTACATCATGTTATTTCAAGTTGTCCCTGCTTGTAAAAACGATCACAATTGGTTAAAAAAAATATGCATAACATTATATTAGGCAATAATTAAGAGCAGGCAAAGTGGTCGTGTCATGTGAAAATTCTATCAAATGTTTTACATTACAACGAGTACAGGCAGGGTTCCGTGGAACCCCTGCAGTACCTCCACAGACCCCGGATTGAGAACCCCTGATTTAGCAGATGCTCTTATCCAGAGAGATTTACAGTAACTGCATTCATCTTAAGATAGCTATTTATTTAGGAAATAAACTTAATAAATTCTTTGCAAAATTGTCATCTTACCTCTTAGCTTTGGTGTCATTTCCCCCAGAGAGATGCGTTTTAGAGGCAGGACCCCCCTCCTCTCTCTCCCCAGAGAGACTCATTTTAGAGCACTGACCCCTAAACAGAGATCCAGCATGTTGGTTGTGGTTAACACAGTGACAACTAAACAGAGATCCAACATGTTGGTTGTGGTTAACACAGTGACAACTAAACAGAGATCCAGCATGTTGGTTGTGGTTAACACAGTGACAACTAAACAGAGATCCAACATGTTGGTTGTGGTTAACACAGTGACAACTAAACAGAGATCCAGCATGTTGGTTGTGGTTAACACAGTGACAACTAAACAGAGATCCAGCATGTTGGTTGTGGTTAACACAGTGACGTCCTAAACAGAGATCCAGCATGTTGGTTGTGGTTAACACAGTGACAACTAAACAGAGATCCAGCATGTTGGTTGTGGTTAACACAGTGACGTCCTAAACAGAGATCCAGCATGTTGGTTGTGGTTAACACAGTGACAACTAAACAGAGATCCAGCATGTTGGTTGTGGTTAACACAGTGACAACTAAACAGAGATCCAGCATGTTGGTTGTGGTTAACACAGTAACAACTAAACAGAGATCCAGCATGTTGGTTGTGGTTAACACAGTGACAACTAAACAGAGATCCAGCATGTTGGTTGTAGTTAACACAGTGACAACTAAACAGAGATCCAGCATGTTGGTTGTGGTTAACACAGTCACAACTAAACAGAGATCCAGCATGTTGGTTGAGGTTAACACAGTGACAACTAAACAGAGATCCAACATGTTGGTTGTGGTTAACACAGTGACAACTAAACAGAGATCCAGCATGTTGGTTGTGGTCAACACAGTGACAACTAAACAGAGATCCAACATGTTGGTTGTGGTTAATAACACAGTGACAACTAAACAGAGATCCAACATGTTGGTTGTGGTTAACACAGTGACAACTAAACAGAGATCCAACATGTTGGTTGTGGTTAACACAGTGACAACTAAACAGAGATCCAGCATGTTGGTTGTGGTTAACACAGTGACAACTAAGCAGAGATCCAACATGTTGGTTGTGGTTAATACAGTGACAACTAAACAGAGATCCAGCATGTTGGTTGTGGTTAACACAGTGACAACTAAACAGAGATCCAGCATGTTGGTTGTGGTTAACACAGTGACAACTAAACAGAGATCCAGCATGTTGGTTGTGGTTAACACAGTGACAACTAAACAGAGATCCAGCATGTTGGTTGTGGTTAACACAGTGACAACTAAACAGAGATCCAGCATGTTGGTTGTGGTTAACACAGTGACAACTAAACAGAGATCCAGCATGTTGGTTGTAGTTAACACAGTGACAACTAAACAGAGATCCAGCATGTTGGTTGTGGTCAACACAGTGACAACTAAACAGAGATCCAACATGTTGGTTGTGGTTAATAACACAGTGACAACTAAACAGAGATCCAACATGTTAGTTGTGGTTAACACAGTAACAACTAAACAGAGATCCAGCATGTTCGTTGTGGTTAACACAGTGACAACTAAACAGAGATCCAGCATGTTGGTTGTGGTTAACACAGTGACAACTAAACAGAGATCCAGCATGTTGGTTGTGGTTAACACAGTGACAACTAAACAGAGATCCAGCATGTTGGTTGTGGTTAACACAGTGACTAATTCTTGAATGTCAATTGTTCTCATTCATTCATTATCTCTTTGAGAAATAAATTTTTAACAACTTTCTCTTTTACTTCACTACATTCATAAATAAAATGATGTACTTTTTACTCCATACATTTTCCTGACACCCAAAAGTACTGGTTACATTTTGAATGCTTAGCAGAACAGGAAAATGGTCCAATTCACACACTTATCAAGAGAACATCCCTGGTCACCCTACTGCCTCTGATCTGGCAGACTCACTAAACAGAGAACATCCCTGGTCATCCCTACTGCCTCTGATCTGGCAGACTCACTAAACACAAATGCTTTGTTTTTAAAATATGTCTGAGTGTTGGAGTGTGACCCTGGCTATCCATAAATTACAATAACAAGAAAATTGTGCCGTCTGGTTTGCTTAATATAAGGAATTGAAATTATTACTACTTTACTTTTACTTTTGATGCTTAAGTATATTTTAGCAAATACATTTACTTTTGATACTGAAGTAGTATTTTACTGGGTGACTTTTCACTTTTACTTGAGTCATTTTCTATTAAGGTATCTTTACTTTTACTCCAGTATGAGAATTTGGTACTTTTTCCACCACTGTTCTAACGTTCTAGAGAGAGAAAGAGAAAGAGCCACAGTTTCAACAGACATTTTGTAACTGCGTGGGCTACAAAGTTACTTTCAGTTTCATATCAGGAAATAAAGTAACGGTCACTGAGTGAATTCGTTTTGCATTGCCCGGCTCCCCGGGTGAGCAGAGATTACGCATTTTAGACCATCCCATTGGTCCTTACATATATATCCACTAACCTGTAGCACCGGGCCATGCAAAACGAACTTCCCACTGTCGCAGGGCACTGAGACACAGAGTTCTAAACCCAGACGCGTTTCTTCAAGACATCTCTCTTACATTATTTTAGCTAAACATATAATTTACTCGAAACCAAGTTTAGCTGTGACTTTTTCCTCAAAAATGTATATGCCTCAAATATTAAACTGTCTTAAAATATTTGATGATTAGTTGAATCAGGTGTGTAAGTGCTGGTCAGAACAAAAGGATGAGAAACCCTGAGATAAACATAAAACCATATAATGTAAAAGCTCCTCCACCATCTTTACCAGACGTTTTACTGATAACATGTAGACCTACTGATTAGTTTCCACTTTGAAAACTGCTGTCTGTCAGCAACTCAGCTCAAGTAGCAGTTCTACTAACTAGTAATTCTCATTCCAGGTTTTCATTCTCTTACTCTGTCCATTAGAATAAATTATTGTTCAGAAATACTTTATTTGTCAGTAATCTCCATATTGTATTTTCTGCTCTGTGTCTCAAAATGGATCCTGAACAAAATAACAACTTAACTTTCTGTTTCAATCAGCCGCCTCCCCACCCTGATAATAAAGTGTTTTATTGGTATCTTCCACTAGATGGCAGTAAACACCTGCAGTTACTAGATTTAACAACTATGTGTTTGGTTTCATACAGGCAGTGTCCCAGAGGAGGAGTGCTGATCTAGGATCAGGTCCCTCCTCTCCATGTAATCTGATTCATTATGATCTAGGATCAGGTCCCCCCTCTCCATGTAATCTGAATCATTATGATCTAGGATCAGGTCCCCCTCTCCATGTAATCTGAATCATTATGATCTAGGATCAGGTCCTTCTTCTCCATGTAATCTGATTCTTTATGATCTAGGATCAGGTCCCTCCTCTCCATGTAATCTGATTCATTATAATCTAGGATCAGGTCCCCCTCTCCATGTAATCTGATACATTATGATCAAGAATCAGGTCCTCCTCTCCATGTAATCTGATTCATTATGATCTAGGATCAGGTCCCCCTCTCCATGTAATCTGATTCATTATGATCTAGGATCAGGTCCCTCCTCTCCATGTAATCTGATTCATTATGATCTAGGATCAGGTCCTCCTCTCCATGTAATCTGATTCATTATGATCTAGGATCAGGTCCCCCCTCTCCATGTAATCTGATTCATTATGATCTAGGATCAGGTCGCCCTGTCCATGTAATCTGATTCATTATGATCTAGGATCAGGTCCTCCTCTCCATGTAATCTGATTCATTATGATCTAGGATCAGGTCCTCCTCTCCGTGTAATCTGATTCATTATGATCTAGGATCAGGTCCCCCCTCTCCATGTAATCTGATTCATTATGATCTAGGATCAGGTCCCTCCTCTCCATGTAATCTGATTCATTATGATCTAGGATCAGGTCCCTCATCTCCATGTAATCTGATTCATTATGATCTAGGATCAGGTCCCTCCTCTCCATGTAATCTGATTCATTATGATCTAGGATCAGGTCCTCCTCTCCATGTAATCTGATTCATTATAATCTAGGATCAGGTCCCTCCTCTCCATGTAATCTGATTCATTATGATCTAGGATCAGGTCCCCCTCTCCATGTAATCTGATTCATTATGATCTAGGATCAGGTCCCTCCCCTCCATGTAATCTGATTCATTATGATCTAAAAGGCTAAACTGATCCTAGATCAGCTCTCCTACTCTTTATGAATACTGTCACAGGTGACTCCTCAAGATGAGGTTCATGATTTATAAATTATATTCTTTAAGAATCAATTAGTATCTTTATATAACAACAGTAACCAGAGGAGACTTCAGGGAACGCTTCATGTCGTCACTCCTTTATATAACAACAGTAACCAGAGGGTGGGGCTAACAGTAACCAGAGGGTGGGGCTAACAGTAACCAGAGGGTGGGGCTAACAGTAACCAGAGGGTGGGGCTAACAGTCAGCTCCATGCTACAGCAGTAACTCATAACATTGTACCGAATTTTGCTTCAGTTTTTTTTTTATTATAGACCTTCTTCAAGATATCACTCTTACATTATTTTAGCTAAACATATCATTTACTGGAAACCAGGTTTGGTTGTGTTTTTTCCCCTCCTTACTGTAGGACTTACAAACACAAAATGTTTTAATTTGAGAATATTAATTTGTATGCCTCAAATATTAAACGGTCTTAAAATATTTTATGATTAGTTGAATCAGGTGTGTAAGTGCTGGTATGAACAAAAGGATGAGAAACCCTGAGATAAACATAAAACCATATAATGTAAAAGCTCCTCCACCATCTTTACCAGACGTTTTACTGATAACATGTAGACCTACTGATTAGTTTCCACTTTGAAAACTGCTGTCTGTCAGCAACTCAGCTCAAGTAGCAGTTCTACTAACTAGTAATATCTCATTCCAGGTATTCATTCTCTTACTCTGTCCAGTAGAATAAATTATTGTTCAGAAATACTTACTTATTTGTCAGTAATCTCCATATAGCGTCTTCTGCTCTGTCGTCTCAAAATGGATCCTGAACAAAAGAACAACTTTACTTTCAGTTTCCATCAGCCGCCTCCCCACCCTGAAAATAAAGTGTTTTATTGGTATCTTCCACTAGATGGCAGTAAACACCTGCTGTAACTAGATTTAACAACTATGTGTTCTGTTTCATACAGGCAGTGTCCCAGAGGAGGGTGCTGATCTAGGATCAGGTCCCCCTCTCCATGTAATCTGATTCATTATGATCTAGGATCAGGTCCTCCTCTCCATGTAATCTGATTCATTATGATCTAGGATCAGGTCCCCCCTCTCCATGTAATCTGATTCATTATGATCTAGGATCAGGTCCTCCTCTCCATGTAATCTGATTCATTATGATCTAGGATCAGGTCCCTCCTCTCCATGTAATCTGATTCATTATGATCTAGGATCAGGTCCCCCTCTCCATGTAATCTGATTCATTATGATCTAGGATCAGGTCCCCCTCTCCATGTAATCTGATTCATTATGATCTAGGATCAGGTCAGAGGGCCTGCTAGTGATAGTGGTGGAGTCAGCACCTCCACACGTGGAGATGTATCCACTCAGTCCAGTAGACCTACTCCGCGACCCACAGCAACGCAGTCTTCTATGGACCAGTTTATGCCAAAGTCTATGTCTGTAGCAAAACAAGGCCACATTGATATTGCATTGGCTAAAATGATTGCCACCAATTTCCAGCCATTTTAGATTGTGGAGGTTTTAGAAATTATAGCAATAATCTAAATCCAATGTGCACAATTCCAAGCAGGAAAACCCTTTCAAAATCACTTTTCCACAAATGTACGAGAGCACACAGGCTTCAGTGTAGGAAAGAGTTCAAAAAGCTACTGCAGTTTGCCTTACCACTGACTGCTGGACATCAAGGGTAACCACTTCTTACATGTCGGGTACATGTCACTTCATTGAAGATTTTTTCGATGTCTAGCTGTCTTCTGGACTGCTTTGAGTTCAGCGACAGACACACCTCAGAGAACTTGGCAGAGGAACTGTTGAGAATGGCCAGAGAAGGACAAGTAGATGGAAAAGTGGTCTGTTGTGTCAGCGACAATGCAGCTAACATAATCAAAGCCATGAACATTTTTAATAAATTGACCCATCATCCATGTCTTGCCCACACAATCAACCTGATTGTAAGAGATGCTCTGAAGGTGATGAAGCCCACTGTGGACAAAGTGAAAGCAGCTGTGGAATACTTCCACAGGATCACAGTAGGTGATAAAAAACTAAAGTCGACCCAACGCCAGATGGGGATGCCTGAGCTGAGGCCTAAACAAGACTGCACTACAAGGTGGAATTTAACATTTTATATGTTGAAGCGGTTTCTTGAGTCAAAGGATGACATCATCTCTACCCTGGGCATTGTCAATGCACCTGTTGATGCTCTGACCCAAGAGGAATGGGAGGTGGTGGAGGAGGTGTGCAGTCCTGGAGCAGGTCACTGTGGAGATCAGTGGAGAGAGGTACAGTAAGCAGTTATTACTGCATCATTATTTAATCCAGTATTATATATGTATATGAGCAGTAGATGAGAATGTAGTGTCAGTAGACAAAACATGAAGCTGAACTATTAAGTTACTGTTCTCTCTTTTCAGCTATGTGACCACCTCAACAATGATACTCCTGTGTAAGGGTCTGCAGCGAATCACAGCCGCCAGAGAGAAGCAAATTTAACCACAGGACATGTGACAGAGTTGATGGACACCCTATGTTCATCAATGGACAGAAAGTTCCACAGAATGGAATATCATCACGTGCTATCAGAAACCGCTGCACTTGACCCCAGGTTTAAGAAGTTAGTCTTCAGTGATGCCAGAGAGATTGATGAGGCTCTTCAAAGAATAACCTCAGCAGCAGGGAGGGACAGCCCCAGCAGTCAGCTGGCTCAGGCACCAGGGCAACAGGAAGAAGAGGGATCAGATGGTGCAGAAGCACCAGCAGTAGTGTCACAAACGTCTGCGGTTTGGATGCTGTTTGACGAGAGAGCAACTGGGGATGCAGCACGAAGGAATCCCTCAGCAGGTGCCATAATGGAGGTCCGATCCTATTTGGAGGAGCCCCTCCTCCAAAGATCTGCAGATCCTCTGAGCGGGTGGAAGAACAAGGCCTCTGTCTACCCACGGCTTACTAAAGTCATGATAGGGAGACTCCGCATAGTGGCCACATCCGTTCCCTCTGAGAGGGTCTTCTCAAAAACGGGGCAAATAATTACTGAGAGAAGAAACCGCACCAGCCCCTCGAAAGTGAGGCAGCTTGCATTTCTGAATGCAAATCTCTCATAAAAGCAAAATATGGTCAGTAATAAAGAAGAGAGAGAAAAGAGGGACCAGTTTAATGTTTTAAGTGGGATGCTGCGGTTTTGCACATTGTTATTTATTTTTCTTTGATATGGTTAAATATTCTATTATTATGTTGTTCAGATTGTATTCATTTTGAATGGTTAGATTTATATGCACTTTGTTAATATACATTAAAAAGTTATACTTTAAATACAAATGTTTAAGAGCATTCTTTTTCAAAACAAACAAATGCATTTTTAAATACATTGTTGTTAAGGTAGAGTATGATTTCATTTAATAATTTAATTAGAATTGTTTTAACACCAATCATAGTCAAACACGTCACCACCCATTTATATAACAACAGTAACCAGAGGGTGGGGCTAACAGTCATTTGCATGTGACAGCAGTAACTCATGACGTTGTACTGAATCTTGCTTCAGTTTTTATATTATAGTCCTTCAAGACATCTCTTTTACATTATTTTAGCTAAACATATAATTTACTAGAAACCAGGTTTAGCTGTGTTTTTTTCATCAAATATGAATTCATGTAGGCCTTTAATAATTGTTAACAGGCCTACAAACCCAAAAGGTTTTCATTTGAGAATGTTCATTTGTTGGCCTCAAATATTAAAATAAAATATTAAAATATTTGATGATTAGTTGAATCAGGTGTGTAAGTGCTGGTCAGAACAAAAGGATGAGAAACCCTGAGATAAACATAAAACCATATAATGTAAAAGCTCCTCCACCATCATTACCAGACGTTTTACTGATGTAGACCTACTGATTAGTTTCCACTTTGAAAACTGCTGTCTGTCAGCAACTCAGCTCATATAACAGTTCTACTAACTACTACTAGTACTATATCTTACTCTGTCCTTTAGAATGTATTACTGTTCAGAAATACTGAGAAATACTCACTTTATTTGTCAGTAATCTCCATATAGCGTCTTCTGCTCTGTCGTCTCAAAATGGATCCTGAACAAAAGAACAACTTTACATTCTGTTTCACTCAGCCGCCTCCCCACCCTGAAAATAAAGTGTTTTATTGGTATCTTCCACTAGATGGCAGTAAACACCTGCTGTAACTAGATTTAACAACTATGTGTTCTGTTTCATACAGGCAGTGTCCCAGAGGAGGAGTGCTGATCTAGGATCAGGTCCCCCCTCTCCATGTAATCTGATTCATTATGATCTAGGATCAGGTCCTTCTTCTCCATGTAATCTGATTCATTATGATCTAGGATCAGGTCCTCCTCTCCATGTAATCTGATTCATTATAATCTAGGATCAGGTCCCTCCTCTCCATGTAATCTGATTCATTATGATATAGGATCAGGTCCCCCCTCTCCATGTAATCTGATTCATTATGATCTAGGATCAGGTCCCCCCTCTCCATGTAATCTGATTCATTATGATCTAGGATCAGGTCCCCCTCTCCATGTAATCTGATTCATTATGATCTAAAAGGCTAAACTGATCCTAGATCAGCTCTCCTACTCTTTATGAATACTGTCACAGGTGACTCCTCAAGATGAGGTTCATGATTTATAAATTATATTCTTTAAGAATCAATTAGTATCTTTATATAACAACAGTAACCAGAGGAGACTTCAGGGAACGCTTCATGTCGTCACTCCTTTATATAACAACAGTAACAGTAGGGTGGGGCTAACAGTAACCAGAGGGTGGGGCTAACAGTAACCAGAGGGTGGGGCTAACAGTAACCAGAGGGTGGGGCTAACAGTAACCAGAGGGTGGGGCTAACAGTAACCAGAGGGTGGGGCTAACAGTAACCAGAGGGTGGGGCTAACAGTAACCAGAGGGTGGGGCTAACAGTAACCAGAGGGTGGGGCTAACAGTAACCAGAGGGTGGGGCTAACAGTAACCAGAGGGTGGGGCTAACAGTAACCAGAGGGTGGGGCTAACAGTAACCAGAGGGTGGGGCTAACAGTGACCAGAGGGTGGGGCTAACAGTAACCAGAGGGTGGGGCTAACAGTCAGCTCCATGCTACAGCAGTAACTCATAACATTGTACCGAATTTTGCTTCATTTTTTTTTAAATTATAGACCTTCTTCAAGATATCACTCTTACATTATTTTAGCTAAACATATCATTTACTGGAAACCAGGTTTGGTTGTGTTTTTTCCCCTCCTTACTGTAGGACTTACAAACACAAAATGTTTTAATTTGAGAATATTAATTTGTATGCCTCAAATATTAAACTGTCTTAAATATTTGATGATTAGTTGAATCAGGTGTGTAAGTGCTGGTAAGAACAAAAGGATGAGAAACCCTGAGATAAACATAAAACCATATAATGTAAAAGCTCCTCCACCATCTTTACCAGACGTTTTACTGATGTAGACCTACTGATTAGTTTCCACTTTGAAAACTGCTGTCTGTCAGCAACTCAGCTCAAGTAGCAGTTCTACTAACTAGTAATATCTCATTCCTGGTATTCATTATCTTACTCTGTCCATTAGAATAAATTATTGTTCAGAAATACTTACTTTATTTGTCAGTAATCTCCATATAGCGTCTTCTGCTCTGTCGTCTCAAAATGGATCCTGAACAAAAGAACAACTTTACTTTCTGTTTCAATCAGCCGCCTCCCCACCCTGATAATAAAGTGTTTTATTAGTATCTTCCACTAGATGGCAGTAAACACCTGCTGTAACTCGACTTTACAACTATGTGTTTGGTTTCATACAGGCAGTGTCCCAGAGTTGGAGTACTGATCTAGGATCAGGTCCCCCTCTCCATGTAATCTGATTCATTATGATCTAGGATCAGGTCCCTCCTCTCCATGTAATCTGATTCATTATGATCTAGGATCAGGTCCCCCCTCTCCATGTAATCTGATTCATTATGATCTAGGATCAGGTCCTCCTCTCCATGTAATCTGATTCATTATGATCTAGGATCAGGTCCATCCTCTCCATGTAATCTGATTCATTATGATCTAGGATCAGGTCCCCCTCTCCATGTAATCTGATTCATTATGATCTAGGATCAGGTCAGCGGGCCTGCTAGTGATAGTGGTGGAGTCAGCACCTCCACACGTGGAGATGTATCCACTCAGTCCAGTAGACCTACTCCGCGACCCACAGCAACGCAGTCTTCTATGGACCAGTTTATGCCAAAGTCTATGTCTGTAGCAAAACAAGGCCACATTGATAATGCATTGGCTAAAATGATTGCCACCAATTTCCAGCCATTTTAGATTGTGGAGGTTTTAGAAATTATAGCAATAATCTAAATCCAATGTACACAATTCCAAGCAGGAAAACCCTTTCAAAATCACTTTTCCACAAATGTACGAGAGCACACAGGCTTCAGTGTAGGAAAGAGTCCAAAAAGCTACTGCAGTTTGCCTTACCACTGACTGCTGGACATCAAGGGTAACCACTTCTTACATGTCGGGTACATGTCACTTCATTGAAGATTTTTTCGATGTCTAGCTGTCTTCTGGACTGCTTTGAGTTCAGCGACAGACACACCTCAGAGAACTTGGCAGAGGAACTGTTGAGAGTGGCCAGAGAAGGACAAGTAGATGGAAATGTGGTCTGTTGTGTTAGTGACAATGCAGCTAACATAACCAAAGCCATGAACATTTTTAATAAATTGACCCATCATCCATGTCTTGCCCACACAATCAACCTGATTGTAAGAGATGCTCTGAGGTGATGAAGCCCACTGTGGACAAAGTGAAAGCAGCTGTGGAATACTTCCACAGGATCACAGTAGGTGCTAAAAAACTAAAGTCTACACAACGCCAGATGGGGATGCCTGAGCTGAGGCCTAAACAAGACTGCACTACAAGGTGGAATTTAACATTTTATATGTTGAAGCGGTTTCTTGAGTCAAAGGATGCCATCATCTCTACCCTGGCCATAGTCAATGCACCTGTTGATGCTCTGACCCAAGAGGAATGGGAGGTGGTGGAGGAGGTGTGCAGTCCTGGAGCAGGTCACTGTGGAGATCAGTGAGGTACAGTAAGCAGTTATTACTGCATCATTATTTAATCCAGTATTATATATGTATATGAGCAGTAGATGAGAATGTAGTATCAGTAGACAAAACATGAAGCTGAACTATTAAGTTACTGTTCTCTCTTTTCAGCTATGTGACCACCTCAACAATGATACTCCTGTGTAAGGGTCTGCAGCGAATCACAGCCGCCAGAGAGAAGCAAATGTAACCACAGGACATGTGACAGAGTTGATGGACACCATATGTTCATCAATGGACAGAAAGTTCCACAGAATGGAATATAATCACGTGCTATCAGAAACCGCTGCACTTGACCCCAGGTTTAAGAAGTTAGTCTTCAGTGATGCCAGAGAGATTGATGAGGCTCTTCAAAGAATAACCTCAGCAGCAGGGAGGGACAGCCCCAGCAGTCAGCTGGCTCAGGCACCAGGGCAACAGGAAGAAGAGGGATCAGATGGAGGGACAGCCCCAGCAGTCAGCTGGCTCAGGCACCAGGGCAACAGGAAGAAGAGGGATCAGATGGTGCAGAAGCACCAGCAGTAGTGTCACAAACGTCTGCGGTTTGGATGCTGTTTGACGAGAGAGCAACTGGGGATGCAGCACGAAGGAATCCCTCAGCAGGTGCCATAATGGAGGTCCGATCCTATTTGGAGGAGCCCCTCCTCCAAAGATCTGCAGATCCTCTGAGCGGGTGGAAGAACAAGGCCTCTGTCTATCAACGGCTTACTAAAGTCATGACAGGGAGACTCTGCATAGTGGCCACATCCGTTCCCTCTGAGAGGGTCTTCTCGAAAACAGGGCAAATAATTACTGAGAGAAGAAACGGCACCAGCCCCTCGAAAGTGAAGCAGCTTGCATTTCTGAATGCAAATCTCTCATAAAAGCAAAATATGGTCAGTAATAAAGAAGAGAGAGAAAAGAGGGACCAGTTTAATGTTTTAAGTGGGATCCTGCAGTTTTGCACATTGTTATTTATTTTTCTTTGATATGGTTAAATATT
Source organism: Salmo trutta (assembly GCF_901001165.1). NCBI lineage: Eukaryota > Metazoa > Chordata > Actinopteri > Salmoniformes > Salmonidae > Salmo > Salmo trutta. Next base: position 42,185,615 of record NC_042988.1, read on the forward strand.
CTATTATTATGTTGTTCAGATTGTATTCATTTTGAATGGTTAGATTTATATGCACTTTGTTTATATACATTAAAAAGTTATACTTTAAATACAAATGTTTAAGAGCATTCTTTTTCAAAACAAACAAATGCATTTTTAAATACATTGTTGTTAAGGTAGAGTATGATTTCATTTAATAATTTAATTAGAATTGTTTTAACACCAATCATAGTCAAACACGTCACCACCCATTTATATAACAACAGTAACCAGAGGGTGGGGCTAACAGTAACCAGAGGGTGGAGCTAACACTAACCAGAGGGTGGAGCTAACAGTAACCAGAGGGTGGGGCTAACAGTCAGTTGCATGTGACAGCAGTAACTCATGACATTGTACTGAATCTTGCTTCAGTTTTTATATTATAGTCCTTCTTCAAGACATCTCTTTTACATTATTTTAGCTAAACATATCATTTACTAGAATCCAGGTTTAGCTGTGTTTTTTTCATCAAATATGAATTCATTTAGGCCTTTAATAATTGTAAACAGGCCTACAAACCCAAAAGGTTTCATTTGAGAATGTTCATTTGTTGGCCTCAAATATTAAAATAAAATATTAAAATATTTGATGATTAGTTGAATCAGGTGTGTAAGTGCTGGTAAGAACAAAAGGATGAGAAACCCTGAGATAAACATAAAACCATATAATGTAAAAGCTCCTCCACCATCTTTACCAGACGTTTTACTGATGTAGACCTACTGATTAGTTTCCACTTTGAAAACTGCTGTCTGTCAGCAACTCAGCTCAAGTAGCAGTTCTACTAAAACTGCTGTCTGTCAGCAACTAAGCTCATATAACAAATTCTACTAACTACTACTAGTACTATATCTTACTCTGTCCTTTAGAATGTATTACTGTTCAGAAATACTGAGAAATACTCACTTTATTTGTCAGTAATCTCCATATAGCGTCTTCTGCTCTGTTGTCTCAAAATGGATCCTGAACAAAAGAACAACTTTACATTCTGTTTCACTCAGCCGCCTCCCCACCCTGAAAATAAAGTGTTTTATTGGTATCTTCCACTAGATGGCAGTAAACACCTGCAGTAACTAGATTTAACAACTATGTGTTTGGTTTCATACAGGCAGTGTCCCAGAGGAGGATTGCTGATCTAGGATCAGGTCCCTCCTCTCCATGTAATCTGATTCATTATGATCTAGGATCAAGTCCCTCCTCTCCATGTAATCTGATTCATTATGATCTAGGATCAGGTCCTCCTCTCCATGTAATCTGATTCATTATGATCTAGGATCAGGTCCTCCTCTCCATGTAATCTGATTCATTATGATCTAGGATCAGGTCCCCCCTCTCCATGTAATCTGATTCATTATGATCTAGGATCAGGTCCCTCCTCTCCATGTAATCTGATTCATTATGATCTAGGATCAGGTCCCCCCTCTCCATGTAATCTGATTCATTATGATCTAGGATCAGGTCCCCCCTCTCCATGTAATCTAATTCAATGTGATCTAGGAGCAGGTCCCTCCTCTCCATGTAATCTAATTCAATGTGATCTAGGATCAGTTCCCCCTCTCCATGTAATCTGATTCATTATGATCTAGGATCAGGTCCCCCTCTCCATGTAATCTGATTCATTATGATCTAGGATCAGGTCCTCCTCTCCATGTAATCTGATTCATTATGATCTTAGATCAGGTCCCTCCTCTCCATGTAATCTGATTCAATGTGATCTAGGATCAGGTCCCCCCTCTCCATGTAATCTGATTCATTATGATCTAGGATCAGGTCCCCCTCTCCATGTAATCTGATTCATTACGATCTAGGATCAGGTCCCCCTTTCAATGTAATCTGATTCACTATGATCTATGATCAGGTCCCCCTCTCCATGTAATCTGATTCATTATGATCTAGGATCAGGTCCCCCTCTCCAAGTACTCTGATTCATTATGATCTAAAATCAGGTCCCCCCTGTCCATGTAATCTCATTCATTATGATCTAGGATCAGGTCCCTCTCTCCATGTAATCTGATTCATTCTGATCTAGGATCAGGTCCCTCCTCTCCATGTAATCTGATTCATTATGATCTAGGATCAGGTCCCTCTCTCTATGTAATCTGATTCATTATGATCTAGGATCAGGTCCCCCCTCTACATGTAATCTGATTCCTTATGATCTAGGATCAGGTCCCCCTCTCCATGTAATCTGATTCATTATGATCTAGGATCAGGTCCTCCTCTCCATGTAATCTGATTCATTATGATCTAGGATCAGGTCCCCCCTCTCCATGTAATCTGATTCATTATGATCTAGGATCAGGTCCTCCTCTCCATGTAATCTGATTCATTATGATCTAGGATCAGGTCCCTCCTCTCCATGTAATCTGATTCATTATGATCTAGGATCAGGTCCCCCTCTCCATGTAATCTGATTCATTATGATCTAGGATCAGGTCCCCCTCTCCATGTAATCTGATTCATTATGATCTAGGATCAGGTCAGCGGGCCTGCTAGTGATAGTGGTGGAGTCAGCACCTCCACACGTGGAGATGTATCCACTCAGTCCAGTAGACCTACTCCGCGACCCACAGCAACGCAGTCTTCTATGGACCAGTTTATGCCAAAGTCTATGTCTGTAGCAAAACAAGGCCACATTGATAATGCATTGGCTAAAATGATTGCCACCAATTTCCAGCCATTTTAGATTGTGGAGGTTTTAGAAATTGTAGCAATAATCTAAATCCAATGTGCACAATTCCAAGCAGGAAAACCCTTTCAAAATCACTTTTCCACAACTGTACGAGAGCACACAGGCTTCAGTGTAGGAAAGAGTTCAAAAAGCTACTGCAGTTTGCCTTACCACTGACTGCTGGACATCAAGGGTAACCACTTCTTACATGTCGGTTACATGTCACTTCATTGAAGATTTTTTCGATGTCTAGCTGTCTTCTGGACTGCTTTGAGTTCAGCGACAGACACACCTCAGAGAACTTGGCAGAGGAACTGTTGAGAGTGGCCAGAGAAGGACAAGTAGATGGAAAAGTGGTCTGTTGTGTCAGCGACAATGCAGCTAACATAACCAAAGCCATGAACATTTTTAATAAATTGACCCATCATCCATGTCTTGCCCACACAATCAACCTGATTGTAAGAGATGCTCTGAAGGCGATGAAGCCCACTGTGGACAAAGTGAAAGCAGCTGTGGAATACTTCCACAGGAGCACAGTAGGTGCTAAAAAACTAAAGTCTACACAACGCCAGATGGGGATGCCTGAGCTGAGGCCTAAACAAGACTGCACTACAAGGTGGAATTCAACATTTTATATGTTGAAGCGGTTTCTTGAGTCAAAGGATGCCATCATCTCTACCCTGGCCATAGTCAATGCACCTGTTGATGCTCTGACCCAAGAGGAATGGGAGGTGGTGGAGGAGGTGTGCAGTCCTGGAGCAGGTCACTGTGGAGATCAGTGGAGAGAGGTACAGTAAGCAGTTATTACTGCATCATTATTTAATCCAGTATTATATATGTATATGAGCAGTAGATGAGAATGTAGTATCAGTAGACAAAACATGAAGCTGAACAATTAAGTTACTGTTCTCTCTTTTCAGCTATGTGACCACCTCAACAATGATACTCCTGTGTAAGGGTCTGCAGCGAATCACAGCCGCCAGAGAGAAGCAAATTTAACCACAGGACATGTGACAGAGTTGATGGACACCCTATGTTCATCAATGGACAGAAAGTTCCACAGAATGGAATATCATCACGTGCTATCAGAAACCGCTGCACTTGACCCCAGGTTTAAGAAGTTAGTCTTCAGTGATGCCAGAGAGATTGATGAGGCTCTTCAAAGAATAACCTCAGCAGCAGGGAGGGACAGCCCCAGCAGTCAGCTGGCTCAGGCACCAGGGCAACAGGAAGAAGAGGGATCAGATGGTGCAGAAGCACCAGCAGTAGTGTCACAAACGTCTGCGGTTTGGATGCTGTTTGACGAGAGAGCAACTGGGGATGCAGCACGAAGGAATCCCTCAGCAGGTGCCATAATGGAGGTCCGATCCTATTTGGAGGAGCCCCTCCTCCAAAGATCTGCAGATCCTCTGAGCGGGTGGAAGAACAAGGCCTCTGTCTATCAACGGCTTACTAAAGTCATGACAGGGAGACTCCGCATAGTGGCCACATCCGTTCCCTCTGAGAGGGTCTTCTCGAAAACGGGGCAAATAATTACTGAGAGAAGAAACCGCACCAGCCCCTCGAAAGTGAGGCAGCTTGCATTTCTGAATGCAAATCTCTCATAAAAGCAAAATATGGTCAGTAATAAAGAAGAGAGAGAAAAGAGGGACCAGTTTAATGTTTTAAGTGGGATGCTGCGGTTTTGCACATTGTTATTTATTTTTCTTTGATATGGTTAAATATTCTATTATTATGTTGTTCAGATTGTATTCATTTTGAATGGTTAGATTTATATGCACTTTGTTAATATACATTAAAAAGTTATACTTTAAATACAAATGTTTAAGAGCATTCTTTTTCAAAACAAACAAATGCATTTTTAAATACATTGTTGTTAAGGTAGAGTATGATTTCATTTAATAATTTAATTAGAATTGTTTTAACACCAATCATAGTCAAACACGTCACCACCCATTTATATAACAACAGTAACCAGAGGGTGGGGCTAACAGTCATTTGCATGTGACAGCAGTAACTCATGACGTTGTACTGAATCTTGCTTCAGTTTTTATATTATAGTCCTTCAAGACATCTCTTTTACATTATTTTAGCTAAACATATAATTTACTAGAAACCAGGTTTAGCTGTGTTTTTTTCATCAAATATGAATTCATGTAGGCCTTTAATAATTGTTAACAGGCCTACAAACCCAAAAGGTTTTCATTTGAGAATGTTCATTTGTTGGCCTCAAATATTAAAATAAAATATTAAAATATTTGATGATTAGTTGAATCAGGTGTGTAAGTGCTGGTCAGAACAAAAGGATGAGAAACCCTGAGATAAACATAAAACCATATAATGTAAAAGCTCCTCCACCATCATTACCAGACGTTTTACTGATGTAGACCTACTGATTAGTTTCCACTTTGAAAACTGCTGTCTGTCAGCAACTCAGCTCATATAACAGTTCTACTAACTACTACTAGTACTATATCTTACTCTGTCCTTTAGAATGTATTACTGTTCAGAAATACTGAGAAATACTCACTTTATTTGTCAGTAATCTCCATATAGCGTCTTCTGCTCTGTCGTCTCAAAATGGATCCTGAACAAAAGAACAACTTTACATTCTGTTTCACTCAGCCGCCTCCCCACCCTGAAAATAAAGTGTTTTATTGGTATCTTCCACTAGATGGCAGTAAACACCTGCTGTAACTAGATTTAACAACTATGTGTTCTGTTTCATACAGGCAGTGTCCCAGAGGAGGAGTGCTGATCTAGGATCAGGTCCCCCCTCTCCATGTAATCTGATTCATTATGATCTAGGATCAGGTCCTTCTTCTCCATGTAATCTGATTCATTATGATCTAGGATCAGGTCCTCCTCTCCATGTAATCTGATTCATTATAATCTAGGATCAGGTCCCTCCTCTCCATGTAATCTGATTCATTATGATATAGGATCAGGTCCCCCCTCTCCATGTAATCTGATTCATTATGATCTAGGATCAGGTCCCCCCTCTCCATGTAATCTGATTCATTATGATCTAGGATCAGGTCCCCCTCTCCATGTAATCTGATTCATTATGATCTAAAAGGCTAAACTGATCCTAGATCAGCTCTCCTACTCTTTATGAATACTGTCACAGGTGACTCCTCAAGATGAGGTTCATGATTTATAAATTATATTCTTTAAGAATCAATTAGTATCTTTATATAACAACAGTAACCAGAGGAGACTTCAGGGAACGCTTCATGTCGTCACTCCTTTATATAACAACAGTAACAGTAGGGTGGGGCTAACAGTAACCAGAGGGTGGGGCTAACAGTAACCAGAGGGTGGGGCTAACAGTAACCAGAGGGTGGGGCTAACAGTAACCAGAGGGTGGGGCTAACAGTAACCAGAGGGTGGGGCTAACAGTAACCAGAGGGTGGGGCTAACAGTAACCAGAGGGTGGGGCTAACAGTAACCAGAGGGTGGGGCTAACAGTAACCAGAGGGTGGGGCTAACAGTAACCAGAGGGTGGGGCTAACAGTAACCAGAGGGTGGGGCTAACAGTAACCAGAGGGTGGGGCTAACAGTGACCAGAGGGTGGGGCTAACAGTAACCAGAGGGTGGGGCTAACAGTCAGCTCCATGCTACAGCAGTAACTCATAACATTGTACCGAATTTTGCTTCATTTTTTTTTAAATTATAGACCTTCTTCAAGATATCACTCTTACATTATTTTAGCTAAACATATCATTTACTGGAAACCAGGTTTGGTTGTGTTTTTTCCCCTCCTTACTGTAGGACTTACAAACACAAAATGTTTTAATTTGAGAATATTAATTTGTATGCCTCAAATATTAAACTGTCTTAAATATTTGATGATTAGTTGAATCAGGTGTGTAAGTGCTGGTAAGAACAAAAGGATGAGAAACCCTGAGATAAACATAAAACCATATAATGTAAAAGCTCCTCCACCATCTTTACCAGACGTTTTACTGATGTAGACCTACTGATTAGTTTCCACTTTGAAAACTGCTGTCTGTCAGCAACTCAGCTCAAGTAGCAGTTCTACTAACTAGTAATATCTCATTCCTGGTATTCATTATCTTACTCTGTCCATTAGAATAAATTATTGTTCAGAAATACTTACTTTATTTGTCAGTAATCTCCATATAGCGTCTTCTGCTCTGTCGTCTCAAAATGGATCCTGAACAAAAGAACAACTTTACTTTCTGTTTCAATCAGCCGCCTCCCCACCCTGATAATAAAGTGTTTTATTAGTATCTTCCACTAGATGGCAGTAAACACCTGCTGTAACTCGACTTTACAACTATGTGTTTGGTTTCATACAGGCAGTGTCCCAGAGTTGGAGTACTGATCTAGGATCAGGTCCCCCTCTCCATGTAATCTGATTCATTATGATCTAGGATCAGGTCCCTCCTCTCCATGTAATCTGATTCATTATGATCTAGGATCAGGTCCCCCCTCTCCATGTAATCTGATTCATTATGATCTAGGATCAGGTCCTCCTCTCCATGTAATCTGATTCATTATGATCTAGGATCAGGTCCATCCTCTCCATGTAATCTGATTCATTATGATCTAGGATCAGGTCCCCCTCTCCATGTAATCTGATTCATTATGATCTAGGATCAGGTCAGCGGGCCTGCTAGTGATAGTGGTGGAGTCAGCACCTCCACACGTGGAGATGTATCCACTCAGTCCAGTAGACCTACTCCGCGACCCACAGCAACGCAGTCTTCTATGGACCAGTTTATGCCAAAGTCTATGTCTGTAGCAAAACAAGGCCACATTGATAATGCATTGGCTAAAATGATTGCCACCAATTTCCAGCCATTTTAGATTGTGGAGGTTTTAGAAATTATAGCAATAATCTAAATCCAATGTACACAATTCCAAGCAGGAAAACCCTTTCAAAATCACTTTTCCACAAATGTACGAGAGCACACAGGCTTCAGTGTAGGAAAGAGTCCAAAAAGCTACTGCAGTTTGCCTTACCACTGACTGCTGGACATCAAGGGTAACCACTTCTTACATGTCGGGTACATGTCACTTCATTGAAGATTTTTTCGATGTCTAGCTGTCTTCTGGACTGCTTTGAGTTCAGCGACAGACACACCTCAGAGAACTTGGCAGAGGAACTGTTGAGAGTGGCCAGAGAAGGACAAGTAGATGGAAATGTGGTCTGTTGTGTTAGTGACAATGCAGCTAACATAACCAAAGCCATGAACATTTTTAATAAATTGACCCATCATCCATGTCTTGCCCACACAATCAACCTGATTGTAAGAGATGCTCTGAGGTGATGAAGCCCACTGTGGACAAAGTGAAAGCAGCTGTGGAATACTTCCACAGGATCACAGTAGGTGCTAAAAAACTAAAGTCTACACAACGCCAGATGGGGATGCCTGAGCTGAGGCCTAAACAAGACTGCACTACAAGGTGGAATTTAACATTTTATATGTTGAAGCGGTTTCTTGAGTCAAAGGATGCCATCATCTCTACCCTGGCCATAGTCAATGCACCTGTTGATGCTCTGACCCAAGAGGAATGGGAGGTGGTGGAGGAGGTGTGCAGTCCTGGAGCAGGTCACTGTGGAGATCAGTGAGGTACAGTAAGCAGTTATTACTGCATCATTATTTAATCCAGTATTATATATGTATATGAGCAGTAGATGAGAATGTAGTATCAGTAGACAAAACATGAAGCTGAACTATTAAGTTACTGTTCTCTCTTTTCAGCTATGTGACCACCTCAACAATGATACTCCTGTGTAAGGGTCTGCAGCGAATCACAGCCGCCAGAGAGAAGCAAATGTAACCACAGGACATGTGACAGAGTTGATGGACACCCTATGTTCATCAATGGACAGAAAGTTCCACAGAATGGAATATAATCATGTGCTATCAGAAAGCGCTGCACTTGACCCCAGGTTTAAGAAGTTAGCCTTCAGTGATGCCAGAGAGATTGATGAGGCTCTTCAAAGAATAACCTCAGCAGCAGGGAGGGACAGCCCCAGCAGTCAGCTGGCTCAGGCACCAGGGCAACAGGAAGAAGAGGGATCAGATGGTGCAGAAGCACCAGCAGTAGTGTCACAAACGTCTGCGGTTTGGATGCTGTTTGACGAGAGAGCAACTGGGGATGCAGCACGAAGGAATCCCTCAGCAGGTGCCATAATGGAGGTCCGATCCTATTTGGAGGAGCCCCTCCTCCAAAGATCTGCAGATCCTCTGAGCGGGTGGAAGAACAAGGCCTCTGTCTATCAACGGCTTACTAAAGTCATGACAGGGAGACTCCGCATAGTGGCCACATCCGTTCCCTCTGAGAGGGTCTTCTCGAAAACGGGGCAAATAATTACTGAGAGAAGAAACCGCACCAGCCCCTCGAAAGTGAGGCAGCTTGCATTTCTGAATGCAAATCTCTCATAAAAGCAAAATATGGTCAGTAATAAAGAAGAGAGAGAAAAGAGGGACCAGTTTAATGTTTTAAGTGGGACGCTGCAGTTTTGCACATTGTTATTTATTTTTCTTTGATATGGTTAAATATTCTATTATTATGTTGTTCAGATTGTATTCATTTTGAATGGTTAGATTTATATGCACTTTGTTTATATACATTAAAAAGTTATACTTTAAATACAAATGTTTAAGAGCATTCTTTTTCAAAACAAACAAATGCATTTTTAAATACATTGTTGTTAAGGTAGAGTATGATTTCATTTAATAATTTAATTAGAATTGTTTTAACACCAATCATAGTCAAACACGTCACCACCCATTTATATAACAACAGTAACCAGAGGGTGGGGCTAACAGTCATTTGCATGTGACAGCAGTAACTCATGACGTTGTACTGAATCTTGCTTCAGTTTTTATATTATAGTCCTTCAAGACATCTCTTTTACATTATTTTAGCTAAACATATAATTTACTAGAAACCAGGTTTAGCTGTGTTTTTTTCATCAAATATGAATTCATGTAGGCCTTTAATAATTGTTAACAGGCCTACAAACCCAAAAGGTTTTCATTTGAGAATGTTCATTTGTTGGCCTCAAATATTAAAATAAAATATTAAAATATTTGATGATTAGTTGAATCAGGTGTGTAAGTGCTGGTCAGAACAAAAGGATGAGAAACCCTGAGATAAACATAAAACCATATAATGTAAAAGCTCCTCCACCATCTTTACCAGACGTTTTACTGATGTAGACCTACTGATTAGTTTCCACTTTGAAAACTGCTGTCTGTCAGCAACTCAGCTCATATAACAGTTCTACTAACTACTACTAGTACTATATCTTACTCTGTCCTTTAGAATGTATTACTGTTCAGAAATACTGAGAAATACTCACTTTATTTGTCAGTAATCTCCATATAGCGTCTTCTGCTCTGTCGTCTCAAAATGGATCCTGAACAAAAGAACAACTTTACATTCTGTTTCACTCAGCCGCCTCCCCACCCTGAAAATAAAGTGTTTTATTGGTATCTTCCACTAGATGGCAGTAAACACCTGCTGTAACTAGATTTAACAACTATGTGTTCTGTTTCATACAGGCAGTGTCCCAGAGGAGGAGTGCTGATCTAGGATCAGGTCCCCCCTCTCCATGTAATCTGATTCATTATGATCTAGGATCAGGTCCTTCTTCTCCATGTAATCTGATTCATTATGATCTAGGATCAGGTCCTCCTCTCCATGTAATCTGATTCATTATAATCTAGGATCAGGTCCCTCCTCTCCATGTAATCTGATTCATTATGATATAGGATCAGGTCCCCCCTCTCCATGTAATCTGATTCATTATGATCTAGGATCAGGTCCCCCCTCTCCATGTAATCTGATTCATTATGATCTAGGATCAGGTCCTCCTCTCCATGCAATCTGATTCTTTATGATCTAGGATCAGGTCCCTCCTCTCCATGTAATCTGATTCATTATTATCTAGGATCAGGTCCCCCTCTCCATGTAATCTGATTCATTATGATCTAGGATCAGGTCCTCCTCTCCATGTAATCTGATTCATTATAATCTAGGATCAGGTCCCTCCTCTCCATGTAATCTGATTCATTATGATATAGGATCAGGTCCCCCCTCTCCATGTAATCTGATTCATTATGATCTAGGATCAGGTCCCCCCTCTCCATGTAATCTGATTCATTATGATCTAGGATCAGGTCCCCCTCTCCATGTAATCTGATTCATTATGATCTAAAAGGCTAAACTGATCCTAGATCAGCTCTCCTACTCTTTATGAATACTGTCACAGGTGACTCCTCAAGATGAGGTTCATGATTTATAAATTATATTCTTTAAGAATCAATTAGTATCTTTATATAACAACAGTAACCAGAGGAGACTTCAGGGAACGCTTCATGTCGTCACTCCTTTATATAACAACAGTAACCAGAGGGTGGGGCTAACAGTAACCAGAGGGTGGGGCTAACAGTGACCAGAGGGTGGGGCTAACAGTAACCAGAGGGTGGGGCTAACAGTAACCAGAGGGTGGGGCTAACAGTAACCAGAGGGTGGGGCTAACAGTAACCAGAGGGTGGGGCTAACAGTAACCAGAGGGTGGGGCTAACAGTAACCAGAGGGTGGGGCTAACAGTAACCAGAGGGTGGGGCTAACAGTAACCAGAGGGTGGGGCTAACAGTAACCAGAGGGTGGGGCTAACAGTAACCAGAGGGTGGGGCTAACAGTAACCAGAGGGTGGGGCTAACAGTAAAGGGCTAACAGAGGGTGGGGCTAACAGTAACCAGAGGGTGGGGCTAACAGTAACCAGAGGGTGGGGCTAACAGTAACCAGAGGGTGGGGCTAACAGTAACCAGAGGGTGGGGCTAACAGTGACCAGAGGGTGGGGCTAACAGTAACCAGAGGGTGGGGCTAACAGTGACCAGAGGGTGGGGCTAACAGTAACCAGAGGGTGGGGCTAACAGTAACCAGAGGGTGGGGCTAACAGTAACCAGAGGGTGGGGCTAACAGTAACCAGAGGGTGGGGCTAACAGTAACCAGAGGGTGGGGCTAACAGTAACCAGAGGGTGGGGCTAACAGTAACCAGAGGGTGGGGCTAACAGTAACCAGAGGGTGGGGCTAACAGTAACCAGAGGGTGGGGCTAACAGTAACCAGAGGGTGGGGCTAACAGTAACCAGAGGGTGGGGCTAACAGTAACCAGAGGGTGGGGCTAACAGTAACCAGAGGGTGGGGCTAACAGTAACCAGAGGGTGGGGCTAACAGTAACCAGAGGGTGGGGCTAACAGTGACCAGAGGGTGGGGCTAACAGTAACCAGAGGATGGGGCTAACAGTGACCAGAGGGTGGGGCTAACAGTAACCAGAGGGTGGGGCTAACAGTGACCAGAGGGTGGGGCTAACAGTGACCAGAGGGTGGGGCTAACAGTAACCAGAGGATGGGGCTAACAGTGACCAGAGGGTGGGGCTAACAGTAACCAGAGGGTGGGGCTAACAGTGACCAGAGGGTGGGGCTAACAGTGACCAGAGGGTGGGGCTAACAGTAACCAGAGGGTGGGGCTAACAGTAACCAGAGGGTGGGGCTAACAGTAACCAGAGGGTGGGGCTAACAGTGACCAGGGGGTGGGGCTAACAGTCAGCTCCATGCTACAGCAGTAACTCATAACATTGTACCGAATTTTGCTTCAGTTTTTTTTTTATTATAGACCTTCTTCAAGATATCACTCTTACATTATTTTAGCTAAACATATCATTTACTGGAAACCAGGTTTGGTTGTGTTTTTTCCCCTCCTTACTGTAGGACTTACAAACACAAAATGTTTTAATTTGAGAATATTAATTTGTATGCCTCAAATATTAAACTGTCTTAAATATTTGATGATTAGTTGAATCAGGTGTATAAGTGCTGGTAAGAACAAAAGGATGAGAAACCCTGAGATAAACATAAAACCATATAATGTAAAAGCTCCTCCACCATCTTTACCAGACATTTTACTGATGTCGACCTACTGATTAGTTTCCACTTTGAAAACTGCTGTCTGTTAGCAACTCAGCTCAAGTAGCAGTTCTACTAACTAGTAATATCTCATTCCTGGTATTCATTATCTTACTCTGTCCAATAGAATCAATTATTGTTCAGAAATACTTACTTTATTTGTCAGTAATCTCCATATAGCGTCTTCTGCTCTGTCGTCTCAAAATGGATCCTGAACAAAAGAACAACTTTACTTTCAGTTTCCATCAGCCGCCTCCCCACCCTGAAAATAAAGTGTTTTATTGGTATCTTCCACTAGATGGCAGTAAACACCTGCTGTAACTAGACTTTACAACAGCATTCCTTATTCATAAAGGCAGTGTCCCAGAGTTGGAGTGCTGATCTAGGATCAGGTCCCCCTGTCCATGTAATCTGATTCATTATGATCTAGGATCAGGTCCCCCCTCTCCATGTAATCTGATTCATTATAATCTAGGATCAGGTCCCACTCTCCATGTAATCTGATTCATTATGATCTAGGATCAGGTCCCTCCTCTCCATGTAATCTGATTCATTATGATCTAGGATCAGGTCCCCCTCTCCATGTAATCTGATTCATTATGATCTAGGATCAGGTCCCCCTCTCCATGTAAACTGATTCATTATGATCTAGGATCAGGTCCCTCCCCTCCATGTAATCTGATTCATTATGATCTAAAAGGCTAAACTGATCCTAGATCAGCTCTCCTACTCTTTATGAATGCTGTCACAGGTGACTCCTCAAGATGAGGCTCATGATTTATAAGTTATATTCTTTAAGAATCAATTAGTATCATTCATTGAACTGCTTTGCCATGAACAGATCTGTGAGGTCTTAATTTAAAGGTTCTATATAGACCTTATGGTGATTTTAATGGGGTTGAACATCCATCCCATCAGATTGTCTAAAGGATTTTATGAGTTCAGAAAAATAGTGACTTGGAAACATGTCTCTGACCTCACCCTGCTGAAACACACTCAAGTAAAGACCACATTGCTACAGTTATATGCTTGTCTGTTTCTACCCACTTTTACAGCCAATGTATGGACGGGTATCCATAATCTGGGCTGATAGTCAGGAACACTTGGGTCCATCTGCATCTCAGTGCTTGATTCGTCACTACAGACACCCTGGTTTGAATCCAGGCTGTATCACAACCGGCTGTGATTGGGAGTCCCATAGGTTCGTGCGCAATTGGCCCAGTGTTGTCCGGGTTTGGCCAGTGTAGGCCGTCATTGTAAATAAGAATGTGTTCTTAACTGACTTGCCTAGTTAAATAAAGGTTCAATGTAAAAATCAAATATAAAGCCATTATCCTGACGACGCTTCTGGAAGGGTGGGTAGGCTCTGCACACGGAGCTAACTGGAGCTCTGGACACGGAGCTAACTGGAGCTCTGGACACGGAGCTAACTGGAGCTCTGCACACGGAGCTAACTGGAGCTCTGCACACGGAGCTAACTGGAGCTCTGGACACGGAGCTAACTGGAGCTCTGGACACGGAGCTAACTGGAGCTCTGCACACGGAGCTAACTGGAGCTCTGCACACGGAGCTAACTGGAGCTCTGGACACGGAGCTAACTGGAGCTCTGCACACGGAGCTAACTGGAGCTCTGGACACGGAGCTAACTGGAGCTTGGACACGGAGCTAACTGGAGCTCTGCACACGGAGCTAACTGGAGCTCTGGACACGGAGATAACTGGAGCTCTGCACACGGAGCTAACTGCAGCTCTGGACACGGAGATAACTGGAGCTCTGCACACGGAGCTAACTGCAGCTCTGGACACAGAGATAACTGGAGCTCTGCACACGGAGCTAACTGGAGCTCAGCACACGGAGCTAACTGGAGCTCTGCACACGGAGCTAACTGGAGCTCTGGACACGGAGCTAACTGGAGCTCTGGACACGGAGCTAACTGGAGCTCTGCACACGGAGCTAACTGGAGCTCGGCAGCTTCATCACTGTTGGTCTTGCTGGCAGCCTCACTTGTTTGATGATGCTGCTGCTGCTGCTCATCACTCTCCTTTGGCTTTGTTTGGCTACTTTTTGTCCATTGTCTGAAGAAGCCTATTGTGGTGAAATGTCAGGAGCACATTTTTTAAATGTACTTTTTATCTTTTTAGAACCAGTAACCGAAACGTTGCTGGTTTGAATCTCCGAGCTGGTAAAAATGTAAAGGTAAAAATCTGTCTCTTATTACGAGATGGAGTTCAGACAGACTACTTTAAGGAAACTTTCTGAATGGATATTTTTTTCTCCAAACTGCCACTGTAATTATCCCCCCCCCCCCTCTAAAACAGCAGCTGCTGATTACAGGGACAAGGAGGACCTGATCAGTCATCCTTGATCAGAGGCACTTTGTCCATACAGGAATAGATCTTCTACATATTAGCTGTGACGACACAACAGTGGTAGGCCTGATCACCGACAACAACGAGACAGCCTATAGGGAGGAGGTCAGAGACCTGGCCAGGTGGGGAAGAATAACAACCTTTCCCTCAACGTAACCAAGACTAAGGAGATGATTGTGGACTACAGGAACAGGAAAAGGAGCACCGAGCACGTACCCATTCTCATCAACGGTGGTGTAGTGGAGCAGGTTGAGAGCTTCAAATTCCTTGGTGTCCACATCACCAACAAACTAGAATGGTTCAAACACACTAAGACAGTCAAGAAGAGGGCACGACAAAGCCTATTCCCCCTCAGGAAACTAAAAAGATTTGGCATGGGTCCTGAGATCCTCAAAAGGTTCTACAGCTGCAACATCGAGAGCATCCTGACCGGTTGCATCACTGCCTGGTACGGCAATTGCTCGGCCTCCGACCGCAAGGCACTTCAGAGGGTAGTGCGTACGGCCCAGTACATCACTGGGGCAAAGCTGCCTGCCATCCAGGACCTCTACACCAGGCGGTGTCAGAGGAAGGCCCCAAAAATTGTCAAAGACCCCAGCCACCCCAGTCATAGACTGTTCTGTCTACTACCGCATGGCAAGCGGTACCGGATTGCCAAGTCTAGGACAAAAAGGCTTCTCAACAGTTTTTACCCCCAAGCCATAAGACTTCTGAACAGGTAACCAATGGTTACCTGGACTATTTGCATTGTGTGCCCCCCCCCCAACCCCTCTTTTACGCTGCTGCTACTCTCTGTTTATCTTATATGCATAGTCCCTTTAACCATATCTACATACTACCTCAATCAGCCTGACTTACCGGTGTCTGTATGTAGCCTTGCTACTCTTATTTTCAAATTTATTTTTACTGGTGTTTTATTTCTTTACTTACCCACACACACACACACACACACACACACACACACACACACACACACATTTTTTTTCTCGCACTATTGGTTAGATCCTGTAAGTCAGCATTTCACTGTAAGGTCTACACCTGTTGTATTCGGCACACGTGGCAAATAAACTTTGATTTGATTTGAAAGAGGGTGGTGGTGGTGGGGGCAATGCAAATAGTCTGGGTAGCCATTTGATTAGATGTACAGGAGTCTTATGGCTTGGGGGTAGAAGCTGTTTAGAAGCCTCATGGATCTAGACTTGGCGCTCCGGTACCGCTTGCCGGGCGGTAGCAGAGAGAACAGTCTGAATAGGGTGCCTGGGAGTCTTTGACCATTTTTTAGGGCCTTCCTCTGACACCGCCTGATATAGAGTTCCTGGATGGCAGGAAGCTTGGCCCCGGTGATGTACTGGGCC
Organism: Salmo trutta; assembly: GCF_901001165.1. Classification (NCBI taxonomy): domain Eukaryota; kingdom Metazoa; phylum Chordata; class Actinopteri; order Salmoniformes; family Salmonidae; genus Salmo; species Salmo trutta. The sequence continues at coordinate 42,201,979 of NC_042988.1, forward strand.
GTACGCACTACCCTCTGTAGTGCCTTGCGGTCAGAGGTTCGAACAGTTGCCATACCAGGCAGTGATGCAACCCGTCAGGATGCTCTTGATGGTGCAGCTGTAAAACCTTTTGAGGATCTGAGGGCCCATGCCAAATATTTTCCTCTTCACGACTGTCTAGGTCGTGAAGATCTTCCACTTAAGTACGCTGGAGGAGCGCTTCTCTCGCCTGTTGACAGTGTCAACGCTGTCAAGGCTCTCTCCATGAGGATGTGCTCTGTACCAGGTATATATATATATATATATATATACACACACACACCCAAATGCATACAATTAGTATACAGATGTGTGTGTTTGAAAGTTACTTTGCCGGTACATCGTTAGTGTGACTCTCTCGAAGGGTGATGTCAAGCTCCAAGTTTGTTTACAATCTAAAGATAACTTAGGTAAATAAATACATAGGTGACATTTCTGTAATGGGAGATACTCTATATTCACTTCTGAAATGGGAGATACTCTATATTCACTTCTGAAATAGGAGATACTCTATATTCACTTCTGAAATGGGAGATACTCTATATTTACTTCTGAAATGGGAGATACTCTATATTCACTTCTGAAATGGGAGATACTCTATATTCACTTCTGAAATGGGAGATACTCTATATTTACTTCTGAAATGGGAGATACTCTATATTTACTTCTGAAATGGGAGATACTCTATTTTCACTTCTGAAATAGGAGATACTCTATTTTCACTTCTGAAATAGGAGATACTCTATTCACTTCGGAAATATGCAGTGCAGGGAAACATTAATGCACCTAAATGTGCGATGTCTGTACCAGCAGCACACAATCATGTTGGACAACTACCACAGATAGACTCACAATGAACTACACATCAACATATATGTTAACATAGACCCACTCTGAACTACCCATCAACATATATGTTAACATAGACCCACTCTGAACTACCCATCAACATATATGTTACACATAGACCCACTCTGAAATACACATCAACATTTATGTTACACACACTACACACTAACACACACAAACTAGATGTTGCCAGTTCAATGCCCCAGTAACCAAGCTGTCAGAGCAGCAGTCTCTTAAAAAGCATGGGCTGAGGCACACCGCTAAATGTTTGTAGAGTTGCTGAGCAACGGAGGGTAAACAGTATCCAAAGAAAGAAAGGAAGTCTCTTAACAATGGTTGTATTAAATAGTTGGAATCATGTGACATGTGACTTCCTTTGTGTTTAGAACATCTGTCTGAAAACATATCCCTTCAGATAGCTGCTGTTTTTTGAACATTTTACTTGCAATGATTGTGATGTGTGGTTGTTTTTGCCTACTTTAGTTGAATGCAAAGTCAGTGTCTAGTTGAATGGAAACATTTAGTTGAATGGAAGTTGCTAAATGTAGTTCAGTTTGTAGAGCGTGGCGCTTGCAATGCCAGGATAGTGGGTTTGATTCCCGGGACCACCCGTACGTAAAATGTATGTTTTGGATAAAAGCATCTTCTAAATGGCAGATGATTATTATTATTAAGTTAATGTACATGTTTCTGTCCCTCTGTCTCATATTCTACATGAGGAAGAAGGTGCAGAAAGACCTGGATGATCAGGAGAAGCTGGTGTCCCGCTTTGGATAGTGAGAGACAAAACCAACAGAGACTCCATATTCACCGACTCCCCTCTCCTTTTTTGAAAGTTAAACTTTATTTAACTAGGAAAGTTAGTTAAGAACAAATCCTTATTTACAATGACAGCCTACCGGGGAACAGTGGGTGAACTGCCTAGTTCAGGGGCAGAAAGACAGCTCAGGGATTCAATCCATCAACATTTTTGTTACTGGCACAACTCTCCAACCACTAGGCTACCTCCTCTACTTATCTTTGTCCCTCTGCTGGAAAGGATTTGTACTGTATTTTCTTCTGGTAAAAATGCTAAATGTTTCACTTATTTTCATGAAATATGAATAAATAAATGGCATCTTTTTGTAGAAATGTGTCTTGTCATTGTTGTCTGTCTTCAGTCTAGAAGATCTCAGTTGCATTGAACCATAAGTGGTTGTGGTTTTGTACTATTTTGAGTACCAAACGTTGTGCTCATTTTGTGATAACCGATGTGTTACTGTTGTCTGTGGTAAAGCAGTAGGTCATTTTGTGATAACCGATGTGTTACTGTTGTCTGTGGTAAAGCAGTAGGTCATTTTGTGATAACCGATGTGTTACTGTTGTCTGTGGTAAAGCAGTAGGTCATTTTGTGATAACCGATGTGTTACTGTTGTCTGTGGTAAAGCAGTAGGTCATTTTGTGATAACCGATGTGTTACTGTTGTCTGTGGTAAAGCAGTAGGTCATTTTGTGATAACCGATGTGTTACTGTTGTCTGTGGTAAAGCAGTAGGTCATTTGTTTTGCTCTACTTCTAACAGGCTACATTTCAGGCTCCTATGGAGCAAAACATAATCCAAAACACAACCAAAACAAACTGCAAATGCATCGTTGTCGAGTTTGTAGAGTCACCAACTTCATGTAGTCATTGCGTGTAAGGAATATGGGACTAAATATTAAAGATTTCACTACTTCAATACACTCCAAGACAGTGTTTCCCAACTCCGGTCCTCGAGTACCTCCGGGGCTACAACAAAACGTGTGCTGTTGGGAGTAGATTACTCTGGGACCGGAGTTGGGAAACACTGCACTAAGTGAATTGGTCAGAATACTTATGACTTCTTCAAATGGGGGGACTAGATACATAACGTGCTTTCATTTCTAAACTGTGAAACAGACATGCATGAAAATACCTTCAAATAAAAGGTGACATATACTGTCTCCTCATATTATATATTTGATCTCAAATCCAAAATGCTGGAGTATAGAACCAAATGTACAATTGTAGCTTTATTGTCAAAATACATATGAGGACTGTATATGCATTTATATTCCCTCTACTCAGTCTCCCTGCTTCTGCTCCTAACCTGTCATGTATATAAATAATCAATAGGAATTAAGGTTGTGTGTTTATACCTTTATCTGGTCTAGAAGGTTGTGTGTTTATACCTCTATCTGGTCCAGAAGTTTGTGTGTTTATACCTCCTTCTGGTCTAGAAGGCTGTGTGTTTATACCTCTATCTGGTCCAGAAGTTTGGGTGTTTATACCTCCTTCTGGTCTAGAAGGTTGTGTGTTTGTACTCTATCTTGTCCAGAAGTTTGTGTGTTTATAACTTTATCTGGTCTAGAAGGTTGTGTGTTTATACTCTATCTGGTCTAGAATGTTGTGTGTTTATACCTCCTTCTGGTCTAGAAGGTTGTGTGTTTGTACTCTATCTTGTCCAGAAGTTTGTGTGTTTATAACTTTATCTGGTCTAGAAGGTTGTGTGTTTATACCTCTATCTGGTCTAGAAGGTTGTGTGTTTATACCTCTATCTGGTCTAGAAGGTTGTGTGTTTACACCTCTATCTGGTCCAGAAGGTTGTGTGTTTATACCTCTATCTGGTCCAGAAGTTTGTGTGTTTATACCTCTATCTGGTCTAGAAGGTTGTGTGTTTATACCTTTATCTGATCTGGAAGGTTGTGTGTTTATACCTCTATCTGGTCTAGAAGGTTGTGTGTTTATACCTCTATCTGGTCCAGATGGTTGTGTGTTTATACCTCTATCTGGTCCAGAAGTTTGTGTGTTTATACCTTTATCTGGTCTAGAAGGTTGTGTGTTTATACCTTTATCTAGTTCAGAAGTTTGTGTGTTTATACCTCTATCTGGTCCAGAAGGTTGTGTGTTTATACCTTTATCTGGTCTAGAAGGTTGTGTGTTTATACCTCTATCTGGTCCAGAAGTTTGTGTGTTTATACCTCTATCTGGTCTAGAAGGTTGTGTGTTTATACTCTATCTGGTCTAGAATGTTGTGTGTTTATACCTCTATCTGGTCTAGAAGGTTGTGTGTTTATACCTTTATCTGGTCTAGAAGGTTGTGTGTTTGTACCTCTATCTGGTCTAGAAGGTTGTGTGTTTATACCTCTATCTGGTCTAGAAGGTTGTGTGTTTATACCTCTATCTGGCAATCCACCAAATTTACTTCAATATTCACCACCAACATTGACCAATATCAGTCAATACTAAAATTAAACGAGTGTCTAAACCAAAGCTTTATTTTTCTTGAGAAACTCTGGCCCACTGTACACAGACAGAGACGTGTGTGTTGTGTTAACTGTATGATGCAACACATGTTTAACAAACAAATATTTACAAATTATTTGATCACACTTAAAAATAATATGTATCCTATTCAAAGTCAAAGGCATTTTACAGAACTGCACTAACAGAACATGGATGTACAGTCACAGGAATATAATAAAGTCATCTCCTCACAACAACTGATTTATTAATGTCCATATCTGAAGTCATGACCACTGTCAAAGCCATCAAGTCACACGGTTGTGTTAGAACCGAAGGGTGTGTGTGTGACTGTTGTCATGGAGACCCAGGTGTTCCTCCAGGAGAAGGCTACTCTACCTGGCACAAAGACACTGAGCAAAGGGTAACAGCCGGCTAGTCCAAAAGCTGGATAGAGGGGCTCAGTGAATGTGGTGTGGAATGTGTACATGTGGGTCAATGTGTCAGAGAAGACCGTGTAGAAGGACAGGGTGCTGGCCGGCCAGTCAGAGGAGACCGTGTAGAAGGACAGGGTGCCGGCCAGCCAGTCAGAGGAGACCGTGTAGAAGGACAGGGTGCTGGCCGGCCAGTCAGAGAAGACCGTGTAGAAGGACAGGGTGCTGGCCGGCCAGTCAGAGGAGACCGTGTAGAAGGACAGGGTGCTGGCCGGCCAGTCCAGATACACTCCTATTCTGTTCTTGGAGGGGTCCCTAAAGGGGGGGATTTAATAACAGGGCCATTATGATGAAAATGCATTTTGTGCTGTATACACCAGGACTTGTCATTGCTTCCAATGCCAAGGTCATGGCTGGTGCTGCCTTTTCTTTTGATTCCTTTGTATGTCACTCTGAGAACAGCGTCATCACATTTTTTTTGGGGGGGGGGGTTAGAAGGATTACTTTATCCTATCCCAGGTATTCCTTAAAAAGGTGGGGTTTCAGGTGTCTCCGGAAGGTGGTGATTGACTCCGCTGTCCTGGCGTCGTGAGGGAGCTTGTTCCACCATTGGGGTGCCAGAGCAGCGAACAGTTTTGACTGGGCTGAGCGGGAACTGTGCTTCCGCAGAGGTAGGGGGGCCAGCAGGCCAGAGGTGGATGAACGCAGTGCCCTTGTTTGGGTGTAGGGCCTGATCAGAGCCTGAAGGTACGGAGGTGCCGTTCCCCTCACAGCTCTGTAGGCAAGCACCATGGTCTTGTAGCAGATGCGAGGTTCAACTGGAAGCCAGTGGAGTGTGCGGAGGAGCGGGGTGACATGAGAGAACTTGGGAAGGTTGAACACCAGACGGGCTGCGGCGTTCTGGATGAGTTGTAGGGGTTTAATCGTGCAGGCAGTGAGCCCAGCCAACAGCGAGTTGCAGTAACCCAGACGGGAGATGACATGTGCCTGGATTAGGACCTGCGCCACTTCCTGTGTAAGGCAGGGTACTCTGCGAATGTTGTAGAGCATGAACCTACAGGATCGGGTCACTGCCTTGATGTTAGAGGAGAACGACAGGGTGTTGTCCAGGGTCAAGCCAAGGCTCTTAGCACTCTGGGAGGAGGACACAATGGAGTTGTCCACCGTGATGGCGAGATCATGGAAAGGGCAGTCCTTCCCCGGGAGGAAGAGCAGCTCCGTCTTGCCGAGGTTCAGCTTGAGGTGGTAATCCGTCATCCACACTGATATGTCTGCCAGACATGCAGAGATGCGATTCGCTACTTGGTTATCAGACGGGGGAAAGGAGAAGATTAATTGTGTGTCGTATGCGTATGGTAACACCTCCTATTGTAACACCTCCTATAGTAACAGCTCCTATGGTAACACCTCCTATGGCTATGGTAACACCTCCTCTGGTAACACCTCCTCTGGTAACACCTCCTATAGTAACACCTCCTATGGCTATGGTAACACCTCTTATTGTAACACCTCCTATAGTAATATCTCCTATAGTAACACATCCTATAGTAACACCTCCTATGGTAACACATCCTAAGGTAACATCTCCTACGGTAACACCTCCTATGGCTATGGTAACACCTCCTATGGTAACACCTCCTATGGTAACACCTCCTGCGGTAACACCTCCTATGGCTATGGTAACACCTCCTATGGTAACAACACCTATGGTAACACCTCCTATGGTAACACCACCTATGGTAACACCTATGGCTATGGTAACACCTCCTATGGTAACACCTCCTATGGCTATGGTAACACCTCCTATGGCTATGGTAACACCTCCTATGGTAACAACTCCTATGGTAACACCTCCTATGGTAACACCTCCTATGGCTATGGTAACACCTCCTCTGGTAACACCTCCTCTGGTAACACCTCCTATGGTAACACCTCCTATGGCTATGGTAACACCTCCTATGGCTATGGTAACACCTCCTATGGCTATGGTAACACCTATGGCTATGGTAACACCTATGGCTATGGTAACACCTCCTATGGCTATGGTAACACCTCCTATGGTAACACCTCCTATGGTAACACCTCCTATGGTAACACCTCCCCCGGTAACACCTCCTCTGGTAACACCTCCTATGGTAACACCTCCTATGGTAACACATCCTATAGTAACACCTCCTATGGCTATGGTAACACCTCCTATTGTAACACCTCCTATAGTAATTGTAACACCTCCTATGGTAACACATCCTATGGTAACACCTGCTGTGGTAACACCTGCTGTGGTAACACCTCCTGTGGTAACACCTCCTATGGTAACACCTCATATGGCTATGCTAACAACTCCTATGGTAACAGCTCCTATGGCTATGGTAACACCTCCTATGGTAACACCTCCTATGGTAACACCTCCTATGGCTATGGTAACACCTCCTATGGCTATGGTAACACCTCCTATGGTAACACCTCCTATGGCTATGGTAACAACTCCTATGGTAACAACTCCTATGGTAACACCTCCTATGGTAACACCTCCTATGGCTATGGTAACACCTCCTCTGGTAACACCTCCTCTGGTAACACCTCCTATGGTAACACCTCCTATGGCTATGGTAACACCTCCTATGGCTATGGTAACACCTCCTATGGCTATGGTAACACCTATGGCTATGGTAACACCTATGGCTATGGTAACACCTCCTATGGCTATGGTAACACCTCCTATGGTAACACCTCCTATGGTAACACCTCCTATGGTAACACCTCCCCCGGTAACACCTCCTCTGGTAACACCTCCTCTGGTAACACCTCCTATGGTAACACATCCTATAGTAACACCTCCTATGGCTATGGTAACACCTCCTATTGTAACACCTCCTATAGTAATTGTAACACCTCCTATGGTAACACATCCTATGGTAACACATCCTATGGTAACACCTCCTGTGGTAACAACTCCTATGGTAACACCTCCTATGGCTATGGTAACACCTCCTATGGTAACACCTCCTATGGCTATGGTAACACCTCCTATGGTAACACCTCCTATGGCTATGGTAACACCTCCTATGGCTATGGTAACACCTCCTATGGTAACACCTCCTATGGCTATGGTAACAACTCCTATGGTAACACGTCCTACGGTAACACCTCCTATGAATACCCTCTTCATAATGCATTATATGTGCATGCATCTGCATAATACGCAATGCAATATAACCTATTAGCTCCTATGTCATGCATCATAATAATGCATTAAGCATATGTATTTATCATTCATTATGTATTTTGTCTTCTTTGTCTTGTCTTTATCTTCGTATTGTGGTGGTAGTGTGTGTTCCTTGATGCGCTCTGGGTCTCTCTGGATACTGGAGACAGACCACCACGCAACTCACTGTGGAAAAAGAGAGATGGTTTAACCAAAAAAACTATTCATTTACACCCACACCACATCACACATCACACACCACACGCGCACAAAGTAAAACGTTTGACAACTTACCCTTTTAGCGTGGCACTGCATCGTGCAACCTGGGAGGAGTCATCTAGAAATTGAACAAAATAGGAAAATATATTATATTCTCCTACAGTTCTGAAGGTGACTTGATTGAATAAAGTATGAATATAATAATGTGTCAGAGGAAACCTTTTCCTCACAGCATGTAAAGAAAGTGGAAGAGTTATGTTTTTACCGTTGTTCTGAGTGATGTTGATGTTACCTCCTACTTCGTTATTGCTGATCACTGGGGCACATAGACTGATTCCCCCCTCAGCTGGGAGGGAAGACTGGGGAATGTAGGCTGGGGAGACTGGGGATTGTAGGCTGGGGAGACTGGGGATTGTAGGCCGGGGGGACTGGGGATTGTAGGTCTGGGGGGACTGGGGATTGTAGGCTGGGGGGACTGGGGATTATAGGCAGGGGAGACTGGGGATTGTAGGCTGGGGAGACTGGGGAATGTAGGCTGGGGAGACTGGGGATTGTAGGCTGGGGAGACTGGGGATTGTAGGCCGGGGGGACTGGGGATTGTAGGTCTGGGGGGACTGGGGATTGTAGGCCGGGGGGACTGGGGATTATAGGCAGGGGAGACTGGGGATTGTAGGCTGGGGAGACTGGGGATTGTAGGCTGGGAGACTGGGGATTGTAGGCTGGGAGACTGGGGATTGTAGGCTGGGGAGACTGGGGATTGTAGGCTGGGGAGACTGGGGATTATAGGCTGGGGAGACTGGGGATTGTAGGCTGGGGAGACTGGGGATTGTAGGCCGGGGGGACTGGGGATTGTAGGCTAGGGAGACTGGGGATTGTAGGCTGGGGGGACTGGGGATTGTAGGCTGGGGAGACTGGGGATTGTAGGCCGGGGGGACTGGGGATTGTAGGCTGGGGAGACTGGGGATTGTAGGCTGGGGGGACTGGGGATTGTAGGCTGGGGGGACTGGGGATTGTAGGCTGGGGAGACTGGGGATTGTAGGCTGGGGGGACTGGGGATTGTAGGCTGGGGAGACTGGGGATTGTAGGCTGGGGAGACTGGGGATTGTAGGCCGGGGGGACTGGGGATTGTAGGTCTGGGGGGACTGGGGATTGTAGGCCGGGGGGACTGGGGATTATAGGCAGGGGAGACTGGGGATTGTAGGCTGGGGAGACTGGGGATTGTAGGCTGGGAGACTGGGGATTGTAGGCTGGGAGACTGGGGATTGTAGGCTGGGGAGACTGGGGATTGTAGGCTGGGGAGACTGGGGATTATAGGCTGGGGAGACTGGGGATTATAGGCTGGGGAGACTGGGGATTGTAGGCTGGGGAGACTGGGGATTGTAGGCCGGGGGGACTGGGGATTGTAGGTCTGGGGGGACTGGGGATTGTAGGCCGGGGGGACTGGGGATTATAGGCAGGGGAGACTGGGGATTGTAGGCTGGGGAGACTGGGGATTGTAGGCTGGGAGACTGGGGATTGTAGGCTGGAAGACTGGGGATTGTAGGCTGGGGAGACTGGGGATTGTAGGCTGGGGAGACTGGGGATTGTAGGCTGGGAGACTGGGGATTGTAGGCTGGGAGACTGGGGATTGTAGGCTGGGGAGACTGGGGATTGTAGGCTGGGGAGACTGGGGATTATAGGCTGGGGAGACTGGGGATTGTAGGCTGGGGAGACTGGGGATTGTAGGCCGGGGGGACTGGGGATTGTAGGCTAGGGAGACTGGGGATTGTAGGCTGGGGGGACTGGGGATTGTAGGCTGGGGAGACTGGGGATTGTAGGCCGGGGGGACTGGGGATTGTAGGCTGGGGAGACTGGGGATTGTAGGCTGGGGGGACTGGGGATTGTAGGCTGGGGGGACTGGGGATTGTAGGCTGGGGAGACTGGGGATTGTAGGCTGGGGGGACTGGGGATTGTAGACTGGGGAGACTGGTGATTGTAGGCTGGGGAGACTGGGGATTGTAGGCTGGGGATTGTAGACTGGGGAGACTGGGGATTGTAGGCCAGGAAGACTAGGAGAGACAGAGAGATAGACATAACACTGGCCTCTATGTCCTCAACCTGGTACTACAACACAAGGCAAAACTGACTTGAACCATTTCAGGGAAATTGCTCTCACCTTTGTTGAAAGAGCGTTTCTCCACTGTTGCCCTCTGCTATCCTCCCTTCAGTGTACTCCTTTTTTCTTCCCAAAGACAAACTTCTCTTTTTGGAGAAAGTGGTAATGTCCCTCTCCTCTCTCCTCTCTCTGGAGCAATTGCTCCCCATCTCTTTCTCTCAAACCTCAATCTACAGAACATGAGTGAACTCATGAAAACATATTTTTGTATTCTTCAGAAGTCCAAATGTCTAAAACGCCAAATGTGTACTGAACCTTATCAAATTAAAGACAATTGCTGTTACCTAGAAAACAGTTACAAATATATTTTACTCTTTTATGTATTTCAAATCCATTCGAGTTTGATAAATTGTCAATAACACTTGACTTTCTGTTCCACCACATCAGTAGCACCTAAATATTTGGTTCAAAAAAGATTTATTTCAGAAGTTATTCCAAAACAAACATAATATATTGTAATTATTGAAAGAAGATCCTTATCTTTCTGGTAATAGACATTTACTGCGGCGTCACAGTCATGTCGTCCGAGTTTGGCTGGTGTAGGTTGTCATTGTAAATTAGAATTTGTTCTTAACTGACTTGTCTAGTTAAATAAAGGTTAAATAAAAAATAAAAATAAATGTTATTGTGTGAGAGTGAGAGTGAGAGTGAGCGTGAGAGGGACAGACAGACAGACAGACAGACAGACAGACAGACAGACAGACAGACAGACAGACAGACAATGAAAGAGAGCGAGAACCCCTATCCTAGCGTGAGAATGAAAAGGAAAGAGAACCCCTCCCATCCTGGCAGATGTTTATCTTAGTCTCAGAGCACAGTAGGACTGTAAGCAAACAATCTCTACAAAGGCCCCAACAGTACAGAGTTCCAGATGGCTCATTGTTTGGCTAGTGCAATTTTTATATTCTATTTGATGTATTTTAAGTGTGCAGATACTATTTCTCTGTAGAAAATACTGTTCCTTTTCCAACATTCACTGTTTTTCTAAGTATACAAAACACATTTTCTCAGTATACCCCTAACTGCAGACAAACAGGATGCGGCTTAAGTGTTATTTCCTGTTCCAACAACACCTACTCTTCTCTCAACCCCAGACTGTCGCCATGCAATTTCTTTCCCCAAAAGCTCTCTTACATTTCCTCTACCTCAAGGTCTAATTAACATTTCAATTCCTGATCAAATTATAGTTGTGTCACAGTTTCCCACAGCACGCACTCGCTCACTAAAGTAAAAAAAACTTAAACACATTGCCTTCCCTGTGGCTCAGTTGGAAGAGCATGGTGTTGCAATGCCAGGGTTGTGGGTTTGATTCCCACGGGGGCCAGTACAAATAAATAAATAAAATAATGCATGAAATGTATGCATTTACTACTGTAAGTTGCTCTGGATAAGAGTGTCTGCTAAATCACACAAACATCCAGCATATTTAGGGCAGGATAATTTCTCAGTGTGAATTACTTAAAAAGAGACGTTCCATTAGTAGCTAGGGGGTGGGGTCGTCTGTCATTTAGCAGACACTCTTATCCATAGCAACATACAGCACACATTACATGCATTATTTTATTTATTTATTTAGTACTACTGGCCTCCCGTGGGAATTGAACCCACAACCCTGGCGTTGCACACACCATGCTCTACCAACTGAGCCACAGGGAAGACTAGTAGCTAGGTTTCCATCAGTAGCTAGGTTTCCATCAGTAGCTAGGTTTAGCCAAAAGCTCTCAGATACAGTGCTGATAGGCTACCTACATTATGAGATAATTATGGATAACTTGTAAAAGGGCAGCCAAGCATCGATCATAATATCACCAGAATAAGACCATCAATATTTATTGGAAAGGAGCATCAAGCTCATCACCTGCACTTTCACCACCCTGTGAAGTTCATCTTAACTTATTTCATCTGTAGAGTAATAAACTAGATGGTTTCCCGAGTCGTAATGAGAGGACCCATTCGATATGAGGGTTATTATATCAATATTTACGCATAAAGGAATTTCCACCGCTATTTCTCGCAAAATTAACTTTACAGACACAAAATGATCCCACCATGTTGAATGAACAAATTGTCTGTTGGCATTTATAAAAGTGTACGGGTGTGGCACAAATTAGAACATCTTTGGGTGTGGTGCGATAACCCGAGCCATTGGAATACAATAGTGTGCAACTGGAGCCCGGAATTCGGGGCGTTCCTTTATGGGGGGTGATAACAGACATATATAAGCCTAGGCAACCGTACCACCTGACATGACTTGATACCAAGCCTTACTAATGGGGGGTGATAAGAGACATATATAAGCCTAGGCAACCGTACCACCTGACATGACACCAACGCATTACTAACGTCTGCAGGACGCGTGCGTCGCGTGTTAATGAAAGTCATAATGTGCATAGTTTATATTTATATTAATTAAATCTTAAACATAAATGTTAGAAACGTACAATTTTTCAGCCTACGGCTTGTATATTTCCTGTTATCGCTAATGGCCTAGAAAAGATGATGTCCAATCTATAGGTAACATGTCTTTCCCTCAACACCTCATGGCATGGTATCATGTTATCTTATCTCGCTATACACAGATCTAAATGTTGTTAGCCAATCACAGACTGTGTTACCAGTTCCACATCAGACAAGCAATAAGAGTTTCAGAGTTCACAGGTGCTATTTGGGATCCTTGGGCTGTTCCTACCTCTATCAAGTATAAATGGAAATTGGTTGAGTTTAGTGTTAGTTTAGGGTTTAGGGTAAGGACGTCCCAAGGAATCCGGATAGCGGTGACCGTTCATAGAGTGAGAGACTGGCACGGTATTTAAGAGCTTGGCGGTGATAGACATTCATTACATTTTTTTACAAGCGACAGAAGCGATTTTCAAGTGTCTGCCCCAGATGATGAAAATAACTACCAAGATGTCCTTGATCCAATTTTATTTTTTATTATTTATTATTTAACCTTTATTTAACTACGCAAGTCAGTTAAGAACAAAGTCTTATTTACAATGACGGCCTACCAAAAGGCAAAAGGCTCCTGTGGGGACGGGGGCCTGGGATTTAAAAAATAAAATAAATACAATATAAATATAGGACAAAACACACTTCACAAAAAGAGAGACAACACAACACTACATAAAGAGAGACCTAAGACAATAACATAGCAAGGCAGCAACACATGACAACACAACATAAGAACAACATGGTAGAAACACAACATGATAGCAGCACAAAACATGGTACAAACATTATTGGGCACAGACAACAGCACAAAGGTCAAGAAGGTAGAGACAACAATACATCACACAAAGCAGCCACAACAGTCAGTATTGAGGAGTAAGTAGGCTATTTTTAAGTTGTGATATCGTTAGGAAATATTTAGGCCTACTATGTTTATAAGTCAAATTAGGTTAATTTGAAAATAATTATTTTTTGTTGATCACGAGTTGATAACGTATTGTCGAAAGCACGTAGGCAATATTATTTACTGTGTCGATTGGGGAGTAGGCTAGTGTACATTTGACTTGTAAAAGACACAAACCCAATCTAATCAAAGTAATCCAAGCTAAATTATTGCACCGATTGAAATGTTATGTGTTTTTAGTGTGTATTCTGTTACATGAAAAAAATGTCACTGTTGCCTATTAGATCAAATTCAGTGTGCGCACGTCTGATTTGACTTGATCCATGTACAGGTGAGGCCATTCTACGTCTTTATTGCTTTGTATGAGAAGGCAGTTTGGTAGAAGGTGGTGGATCATTTGATGATGCTACATTCACCCCTGGAGGAGGTTTTTGGGACACTGCTATTTAAGTCTGCGCAGAGGTTGACGAAAACGTTCAAACGTGGTGCTGCTATATTGCATTTTATTTTGATTACCAGGCAGATGTTGGAGTAGAGAATGAAATGGTGTAAATTGAACAAGTTGAACTTGCTGAGTACACTCTTAGAAAAAGCGGTTCCAAAGGGTTATACGGCAGTCCCCATAGGAGAACCCTTTAAAGAACCCATTTTTGTTCGAGTAACAACCTTTATGGGTTCCATGTAGAACCATCTGTGGAATGGAACACAAAAGAGACCTCCAAGGCCCCGAAAAGGGGTTCTACCTGGAAACAAAAAGGGTTATTCTATGGGGACAGCGGAATAATCCTTTTAGGTTCTAGAAAGCACCTTTTTTCCTTAGAGTAGACCTATATTGCCGTGGTTTTCTGTAAAAATAAATGCAACAGGCCCTCTGGTGAATCTAGCAAGACAGCGAATCATTGCATCACCGACTAAGTATGAATATAATGAACATTTATGACTTGCACCGTTATGCAATTATTAAGAGACTAGATACAAAGAGCTAATCCTGGCAACCAATGTTCTAGCATTAATTAATTGAGGCAAGCAGATCAGAGATGTCAAGGTGGCATCCAAGAATATGCTACAGTATGTGTACTGTATAGTGTAAATAACAACTACCAATAGACCTTCTAAATTATAAGCATTTGGTCAATCAAATAATTACTCTGTAAAATGAGGAATGCAGTTACTCTATTTAACTAATTGGATGAAAGAATTGACACTCAAACAATTACAGTGTACTGTACATTAAATACATTATACATTACAGAATTACACAGAGTATATGACTATCACCAATAGGCTTAAACAATGTGGTAACACATGTCTTCAGTTCAGAATAGTCTCTAAGAGAAAACACGATGTGTGTCTGATACACACGAGCTTGGTAGCAAGTTTTCAAAGTTTGAACAAATTCACTGTCCTTTTAACCAAATTCAAGCAGAAACTCATGCCCAACCTGAATTAAGACTTCTTTGCACTTTGCTAGTTATAACATAAGGCAGGAAAACGGCCAAATTCGAATCTAATCAACTCAATGTAAGTAACGTTAGCTAGCAATCTAAATCCAAAAACAGCTTAAATTATTTATTCCGATTTAACAATATTTTAGAAGGCTTACATCAGCCTGCCTAGTCTGCTAGCCAGACAGTTTTGTTTAGCCAACGTTAGCTAGCTAGCTAATTGTTTTTGTAGCTTTCATTTTGTATGTAACGTTAGCTTGCACTTAAATGGCATCTCTCGAGGAGATGTTATTTTATCTTTCCAACCAGGCAAAGTACTATGAAGGCACCAATGATCTCGACAAGAAGCACAACATTGGTAGGGGTCAGAAATTCACTATTCAAGGAAGGCACCAGTTCGCTTCTATTACATGACTGGAAGGATTTAGCTATGAACAACCATTTTTCAAAAACCATTAACCCTCTAGGTAGTAGGTCATCTAGAAGTTGCTAGCTATTCATTTGTCATCTTGAGGTATCTAGCTATAAGTTAACTCAGATCAATCAAATTGACAGGTCTAAGCATTTTTTTTTATTTAACCTTTATTTAAACTAGACAAGTCAGTGAACTAGGCAAGTCAGTTAAAAGACCAAATTCTTATTTACAATGACGGCCTAGGAACAGTGGGTTAACTGCCTTGTTCAGGGGCAGAATGACAGATGTTTACCTTGTCAGCTCGGGGATTCAATCCACCAACCTTTCGGTTACTGGCCCAATGCTCTAACCAGTGCAGGACATTAAGCACATGGAGGAGATAATCCAGACCTTCTCAGAACCATTGTCTCCAAGCTGCCTTCAAAGCTCAGGGAGAAGTGGAGATCAGCTGTGTGGGATTTTCAGGATCAACACAGCAGAGGAACAAAGTCTGAAGACTTTGTGGAGAAGCAGGCCTGAATTGCATTTGATCCAGTATTTTTTTAAACCTTTTTTATATTCATAAGTATATAGAGTTTTTTTAACACAATATACTTGCAGTGAAGCCGCTCAACAACTACATCATATTGATCATCTAACAGACTCCCATCCAGAGCGACACACAGAGGCAACCAGGGTCAACGCCCTGCTCAAGGGCACGTTGACAGATCTCCCACAGGGTCAAAAACGGGGACCCAAACCAGCGATCCATTAGCAACTGGCCCAAACTCCCAACCACCAGGCCACCAGCCCTCCAAGATCCCCCCCACAGTTCCCCAAGAGCTGCCCCTCAACCATCCAAGACCCATCCACAGCCCCCCCAAAGAAAAAGAAAATACTATATATATATATATATATATATATATATATATATATATATATTCCATTCCCCACCCCAAGATCTCCACCCCCTCATTCACCAACAACCAACAAAATGAACAAAAGAGAAAAAAGAGAAAGACAAAGGAAAACAGAAAACAACCATGCAAAAAACAAGACATCCAGGACAACAAAAATCATAACAGCAAGGCAAACTGAATATGTTGTGCATGTATGGCACTATTTACATGTGTGTGTGTGTCTGTGTATGTGCACATGTGTGCATTTGAATGAGAGTGTGTGTATATACATGTGTATAAACACCTGCACGGCATCAGCCTCAGACAAACCAACATTAGCTGTAACAACACTGCCCCTCAGTGTCATTCAAACTGGCTTTTTGTTATGTTTATTTTGACTTTATTTTTTATACTTTTATCTTTGACCGTCATTCTATCCCGTACCCTGCAACTCCACTCCCACTTGTCTCAGCTTCCCTCAGCCCATCCCACCTATCTCTGCAGGCCAGCCTCTTCGGATTTCTACGCAACATATATCTTTCAATGATGATGTGATGTTTAACATTGTCACGCCCTGACCTGAGAGAGCCTTTTTATGTCTCTATTTAGGTTTGGTCAGGGTGTGATTTGGGTGGGCATTCTATGTCTATTTCTATGTTGGGGATTGCTTTGTTTCGGCCGGGTATGGCTCCCAATCAGGAACAGCTGTACATCGTTGTTGCTGATTGGGAGTCATACTTCGGCAGCATGTTTTTCCTTTGGGTTTTGTGGGTAGATGTTTCCTGTTTAGTGTGTTAGGATACCTGACAGGACTGTTTGGCTGTCGTCTGTTTTTCTTTGTGAAGTGCCTTTTTCATCTAAAATAAAAGATGAACAAATTCCACGCTGCACCTTGGTCTACTGCTTCAGACAGCCGTTACAAACATACCATTTCTATCTAATCGAATATAATCTACAGATTGCGTATTGAAGATAAATACTTTTACGAAGAGTATTAGTAGTTGACTGACCCGGTCTCTCCAGATCTCCTAACAGTACTATATCTAGGGTCAATTTTAGATCAGTGCTATGCATTTTCAGCCATTCCTGAACCTGAGACCAGAAACAGGCTACCTGAGGGCAATACCAAAATAAATGGTCTATTGAATATGTAGTCTCACAACAAAATCTGCAGAGCTTTGATGATTGTATGCCCCAAATATTCAACATTTTGTTGGTAGCAAGAATTCTAAATAATAATTTCAGCTCAAACCACGAAATCTTGAATCTTGTGTCGTTTTATATATACACCATGTACCATGGAATCGGTACATCAAAAATCTCTTCCCAACTATTTTGCAATCTGTATGGTACAGCTGTCAACATCCTGGTCCTCAAATGAAACTGGTACACTTTCCTATTTATTCACTTTTTATTCCTCTGCCAGTTTTGATCCTTTATATTGGGCAGACAGACCAGTTCCCTACATCCTCCCGCTGCCACCTGCCTCCTCCATTTTTGGGGTAATGCTGTAATCAATTGGTTGTAATCTTGGATTGAACAGACCTTCCCAAACAATTCTGATAACTCTATGAAGGACATAACTCTACCATTCCAATTTACAATATAATTTAAAAACAGAATACCCTTTTCAAACATCTTTCCCATAAATACAGGTATTTTATCAACCAGCACATTTTAGTTCAGCCATAATATTTGTTTTATCTTTTCAGGGGGGATGAAATTGAAATTGTAGCCAGCTCTGTAATGCTTGTTTGAAAAAGAGATACTTTGAAAAAAAGTATAATTCTCAATTCATTGAAAAGGAGACATGGCAATCTGCACAAAGGCACAAAGGCCATTTTTAAACAATGGATGAGCTTTTCTTAGTAATCTACTTGAGAACCATTTAGGGTTCAAGTAAAACTGTTGAATAAGTGAAGCTTTTATAGAGGTTTAGTGCTTTTATATTTAATCATCTCAACCCACCCAATTCATTATATAGATAGTCACGCTTTATTTTGTCTGGTTTAGCATCGCTGATAAAGAAAATATTTTTTGCTCATTGGATTTGAAAAACAAATCATCAGGAGTAGCAGGGGCATAAACTGAGATAAGACTAAGGAGTTAATCAGGGCATTTTTCCATAAATAGACAAGTATTTACCTCTCCATGGTTGCAGGATCTAATCTATTTATTGTTTCTGGTCATGTGACATTAACCTTGTTTATAGTGTTCTCTGCATGTTTGTTACAGATGATGTCTACTCTCTGCAGAATCACATGCTCTGTTGATGTAAACAATCATAATTGTACCTTTATTTAACAAGGCAAGTCAGTTTAAGAAAAAATTCTTATTTACAATGATGGCCTAGGAGCAGTGGGTTAACTGCCTTGTTCAGGGGCAGAACAACAGATATTTACCTTGTCTGCTTGGGGATTCGATCTAGCAACCTTTCAGTTACTGGCCCAACACTCTAACCACTAGGCTACCTGCCACCCCTCCACACTAACCACTAGGCTACCTGCCGTCCCTCCACTCTAACCACTAGGCTACCTGCTTCCCCTCCACTCTAACCACTAGGCTACCTGCCACCCCTCCACACTAACCACTAGGCTACCTGCCGTCCCTCCACTCTAACCACTAGGCTACCTGCCACCCGTCCACTCTAACCACTAGGCTACCTGCCACCCCTCCACACTAACCACTAGGCTACCTGCCACCCCTCCACTCTAACCACTAGGCTAGCTGCCGCCATGCCCCGATCTGTGTTGGACATTGTGTTCTTCATAGAGGCTACAGTTTAAATATGATTAAATTTAATAACATTACTTTAGGTCTCTTGGTTTCTCAGTGAACTGGCAAAGCAGCTTGTCACTGGGACATGGACTGAAACAACTGACCTGAACTTTATTAAAGGTAATAGTTAGCATTGAGTGTTTTTTGCATTCAATGTTATTATTTGATTTCAAATATTTTGTTGCATATTTTGTAACTGTAACTATTAACTCTTGAAACAGGGACTTCCTGGAACCATAAAGCAGTGATTGTGGTGTCTTTATGCTCATGGTCAGATTTCACTGTTCTAATATTATAATTTTTTACTAACCTACATTTATAATGAGTAATTAACATTGTGTTTTACTAACATACATTTATAATGTGTAATTAACATTGTGTTTTACTAACATACATTTATAATGAGTAATTAACATTGTGTTTTACTAACATACATTTATAATGAGTAATTAACATTGTTTATTCATTATTGTCACAACTTCCGCCGAAGTCGGTCCCTCTCCTTGTTCGGGCGGTGTTCGGCGGTCGACGTCACCGACCTTCTAGCCATCACTGATCCACTTTTCATTTTCCATTGGTTTTGTCTTGTCTTCCATCACACCTGGTTCCAAACCCATCAATTACATGTTGTGTATTTAACCCTCTGTTTCCCCTCATGTCCTTTCCCCTCATTGTTTGTTGTATGTAATGGTGCATTTATGCTCTGGTGTGCGACGGGTTTTGTACCCACTTCCTTTATTTTGTATATGTTGGTTTTTGGAATTTGTGAGCACTTATTAAACGATTCCGTTTATACCAAGTTCGTTCTCCTGCGCCTGACTTCCCTGCCACCAACACGCACCCTTTACAATATGTTTCACTAACATACATTTATAATGAGTAATTAACATTGTGTTTTATTCATTATGTGTTTTCTTTCCAGTACATATGACATTTTGCCACAGACACTCCATTTGATTACTCGATCGTAAGTGGTATTATGTCAAATGCAGAAAAGGTATTAATTTAGTATTTACAGATGCTCAAAATGAGCAATTGGAAATACATTGTGACTGTTCTCGTCCTTCAGCCTGATGTACCTGGTCTGAGGAGATGGTGGTGTCTGGTCCTTCAGCCTGGTCTGAGGAGATGGTGGTGTCTGGTCCTTCAGCCTGGTCTGAGGAGATGGTGGTGTCTGGTTCTTCAGCCTGGTCTGAGGAGATGGTGGTGTCTGGTCCTTCAGCCTGGTCTGAGGAGATGGTGGTGTCTGGTCCTTCAGCCTGGTCTGAGGAGATGGTGGTGTCTGGTCCTTCAGCCTGGTCTGAGGAGATGGTGGTGTCTGGTACTTCAGCCTGGTCTGAGGAGATGGTGGTGTCTGGTCCTTCAGCCTGGTCTGAGGAGATGGTGGTGTCTGGTCCTTCAGCCTGGTCTGAGGAGATGGTGGTGTCTGGTCCTTCAGCCTGGTCTGAGGAGATGGTGGTGTCTGGTACTTCTGGGGAACCTGGAGCTGGACAGGTACAATCTGTTATTTGAATAAAAGTCAATGTCTTTGGAAGATTATCCCAAGTGATATTTAATTTTGAAGTGTTGGTACTTTTTTCTGAAAATATCCAGGCATGGCAGAAGGCTTGTCCACTGGATAGACTAAGGCAAGGCTTTTTATAAGGGGGATCTCCAGCATAGATTACGAATTTAACGGAAAAGGAGACAGGAAGTCACCCAAGTAAGTGTCATGTCATGAAGTTGGTCATTTCTGATAACGAAACCATTTGGAAAATATGACATTATGTCCTGTTCCCAAATGTACTAGTTAAAGGTTTTAGACTACAGTGTGTTATACTGTAACTAAAATGGTTTTAGACTACAGTATGTTATAACTATAACTAAAATGGTGGCATGATTTTTACAAACAGCATCAAATATACACTACATGACCAAATGTATGTGGACACCTGCTCACCGACCATCTCATTCCAAAATCAAGGGCATTAATATGGAATTGGTCCCCCCTTTGGTGCTATAACAGCCGGCACTCTTCTGGGAAGGCTTTCCACTAGATGTTGGAACATTGCTGCGGGGACTTGCTTCCATTCAGCCACAAGAGCATTAGGGAGGTCGGGCACTGATGTTGGGTGATTAGGCCTGGCTCGCAGTTGACGTTCCAATTTATCCCAAAGGTGTTCAACGGGGTTGAGGTCAGGGCTCTGTGAAGGACAGTCAATTTCTTCCACACCAATCTCGACAAACAATTTCTGTATGGACCTCGCTTTGTGCACAGGGACACTGTCAATCAGAAATAGGAATGGGCCTTCCCCAAAATGTTGCCACAGTTGCCAGCACAGAATCATCTAGAATGTAATTGTATGTTGTAGCGTTACGATTTCCCTTCACTGGAACTAAGGGGACTAGCCCGAACCATGGAAAAACAGCCCCAGACCATTATTCCTCCTCCACCAAACATTACAGTTGGCAGTATACGTTGGGGCAGGTAGTATTCTCCTGGCATCCGTCAATCCCAGACGTGACAGTCGGACTGCCAGATGGTGAAGCCTGATTCATTACTCCAGAAAATGCACTTCAGCACTTGGCTGCCCCGTTCTGTGAGCTTGTGTGGCCTACCCCTTCACGCTTGAGCCGTTGTTTCTCCAAGATGTTTCCACTTCACAATAACTGCATTTACAGTTGACCAGGGAATCTCTAGCAGGGCAGAAATGTGATGAACTGACTTTGTGGAAAGGTTGCATCCTATGACGGTGCCACATTGAAAGTCACTGAGCTTTTCAGTAAGGCCATTCTACTGCTAATGTTTGTCTATGGAGATTACATGGCTGTGTGCTCGATTTTATACACTTGTCAGCAACGGATGTGGCTGAAATAGTCGAATCCACAAATTTGAAGGGGTGTCTACATACTTTTGTATATCTAGTGTGTGTGTATATATATATATATATATATATATTTTTTTTTTAAGTAACCTTTATTTAACTAAGCAAGTCATTTAAGAACAAATTATTTATTACAATGACGGCCTACCGGGGAACGGTGGGTTAACTGCCTTGTTCAGGGGCAGAACGACAGATGTTTACCTTGTCAGCTCCTGTTACTGGCCCAACGCTCTAACCACTAGGCTACCTGCCGCCCCAACGCGCTAACCACTAGGCTACCTGCCGCTCCAACGCTTTAACCACTAGGCTATTTGCCGCTCCAACGCTCTAACCACTAGGCTACCTGCCGCTCCAACGCTCTAACCACTAGGCTACCTGCCGCTCCAACTCTCTAACCACTAGGCTACCTGCCGCTCCAACGCTCTAACCACTAGGCTACCTGCCGCTCCAACACTCTAACCACTAGGCTACCTGCCGCTCCAACGCTCTAACCACTAGGCTACCTGCCGCTCCAACGCTCTAACCACTAGGCTACCTGCCGCTCCAACGCTCTAACCACTAGGCTACCTGCCGCTCCAACGCTCTAACCACTAGGCTACCTGCCGCCCCAACGCTCTAACCACTAGGCTACCTGCCGCTCCAACACTCTAACCACTAGGCTACCTGCCGCTCCAACAGTGTAATATAGTGTAATATACATTTATACTAACTAGACACAGACACACATGTCATGGAGACGTTGGTTTGCTAAACTGATGTCAAACCAAAGACACTCCTTCGATATAAAGTCGTTTTGACTAAAATAATAACGTGTCAGTTTGTCTCTTTCACGAAGTTGGAGTAATAACATGTTCAAATACTTAAGACATTGGCTGGAATCTGGGTTTACCTTTAGATTTAGAGAAAATGTACAACTAAGGAGGAATTTTTCACTTCTGACTTCTCAAACCCCAAATCACAGCATCGGTCTACTTCCTACAGTCTGCTTCCCCAGCGGTCTACTTCCTACAGTCTGCTTCCCCAGCGGTCTACTTCCTACAGTCTGCTTCCCCAGCGGTCTACTTCCTACAGTCTGCTTCCCCAGCGGTCTACTTCCTACAGTCTGCCTCCCCAGCGGTCTACTTCCTACAGTCTGCTTCCCCAGCGGTCCCGGTAGACTCGGGATGTTGGTCTCTGGGTTTAGGAATTCTGTTATGTCATTTCCTCATGAGGTTGAAAGGAAGTTTGTGGGCTGATGTACAAAAGGGATGTTGAAACTGTGGAGCACATTTCTCAGCAACATTAGAAGTCGGGTAAAAGTATTGATTTGAAGGAAAGACGAGCCGACTGGTAAGTCTAGAAGCTACTTACACACTATTATAAAGTTAGGTCGTCATCAGACATTTAATAGTCCAGAGTAGGTTTGATCTATGATCTCTTATCACCATGGGTGTAGTGCTGAGGAGCGCCAGGGAGCACTTTCAATTTGAGAATACATTATTCTGATCAATTCTAAATAAATTATATTTAATTACCAGGTAAATGGTAACGTTACTGTTACAAAAAATAACTGATTTCTAATAAGATTTTAGCACGGTTAGCTGAAGCTGAATAGTCAGAAAAAATTGGAGGATGGATTTTATGCATCTTCTAAAACAGGGCTCTCCGATCCTGTTCCTGGAGAGATACCATCCTGTAGGTTTTCATTCCTATTCAAAACTAGTCACCTGATTAAAATAATTAGTTGGTTTATAAGATAAATCAGGTTAGTTACAACTTTGGTTGGAGTAAAAAACTACCGGAGGGTAGCGCTCCAGGAACAGGGTTGGAGTGAGACCCTACCGGAGGGTAGCGCTCCAGGAACAGGGTTGGAGTGAGACCCTACCGGAGGGTAGCGCTCCAGGAACAGGGTTGGAGTGAGACCCTACCGGAGGGTAGCGCTCCAGGAACAGGGTTGGAGTGAGACCCTACCGGAGGGTAGCGCTCCAGGAACAGGGTTGGAGTGAGACCCTACCGGAGGGTAGCGCTCCAGGAACAGGGTTGGAGTGAGACCCTACCGGAGGGTAGCGCTCCAGGAACAGGGTTGTAGTGTAACCCTACCGGAGGGTAGCGCTCCAGGAACAGGGTTGGAGTGTAACCCTACCGGAGGGTAGCTCTCCAGGAACAGGGTTGGAGTGTAACCCTACAGGAGGGTAGCGCTCCAGGAACAGAGTTGGAGAGCCCTGTAATGATAGGCTGGCTATTCAATAGCCTATCTCTGTCGGTACAAACTTTGACTGAGGACATGATGACGTCATTTACATATTTGTTTGCGCTCCCTCACCTAAAAACAAATACATCACAGCTTATCATGTCGACCAACCTGATGGTCTCTGTTGAAAATGTAGTAAAACATATCAGGCCTAGACTACATTCTCTGTCCTGCTACTGGTAGGACTATAACATTATGTTGATCTGAACAGGTTTAGACTGGTCATCTATGATATGTAGGTTATATACAGTACATTCTCTGTCCTGCTACTGGTAGGACTATAACATTATGTTGATCTGAACAGGTTTAGACTGGTCATCTATGATATGTAGGTTATATACAGTACATTCTCTGTCCTGCTACTGGTAGGACTATAACATTATGTTGATCTGAACAGGTTTAGACTGGTCATCTATGATATGTAGGTTATATACAGTACATTCTCTGTCCTGCTACTGGTAGGACTATAACATTATGTTGATCTGAACAGGTTTAGACTGGTCATCTATGATATGTAGGTTATATACAGTACATTCTCTGTCCTGCTACTGGTAGGACTATAACGTTATGTGAACTGATCTGAACAGGTTTAGACTGGTCATCTATGATATGTAGGTTATATACAGTACATTCTCTGTCCTGCTACTGGTAGGACTATAACATTATGTGAACTGATCTGAACAGGTTTAGACTGGTCATCTATGATATGTAGGTTATATCTGAGGTTTAGACCTTGATCAGCATATCACTAACAAACTGCTGTTATACATTATAACCTAGTCTACTTTACATGATTTAAAATCTCTTACTTGATGCAAATAAACTTCCTAAATGGATCAAAGATTTCCCCCTCAGATCAATCATGTCCGTTTTAGCCCTTCTGTCTACATTCTCAGATACGTTTCGAAAATAACAGATTGAAAGATAATAAATAGCCTACTGTTAGTGAATACAAATAAGTGAGACATGACCTTGTGCTGCTGTACTGTCTATAACTACCTTAACAAACAGTGACTTATTATTATTATTAATATTATTATTATTGTTGCTGTACTGTCTATAACTACCTTAACAAACAGCGAATTATTATTATTATTGACAGTTACCATGGAGATGAAATGTCACAACTACATGTTCATGTGATGCATTAAATCACCTGACTGTTTTTATGTCTGTTAGTAAATGTTTTATTTCTCAAAGAGATAATGAATAAATGAGAACAATTGGCATTAAATAATTAGTTGTCACTGTGTTAACCACAACCAACATGCTGGATCTCTGTTTAGTTGTCACTGTGTTAACCACAACCAACATGCTGGATCTCTGTTTAGTTGTCACTGTGTTAACCACAACCAACATGCTGGATCTCTGTTTAGTTGTCACTGTGTTAATCACAACCAACATGTTGGATCTCTGTTTAGTTGTTACTGTGTTAATCACAACCAACATGCTGGATCTCTGTTTAGTTGTTACTGTGTTAATCACAACCAACATGCTGGATCTCTGTTTAGGGGACAGTTCTCTAAAAGGAGTCTCTCTGGGGAGAGAGAGGAGGGGGGCCCTGCCTCTAAAATGAGTCTCTCTGGGGAGAGAGAGGAGAGGGGCCCTGCCTCTAAAAGGAGTCTCTCTGGGGAGAGAGAGGAGGGGGGCCCTCTCTCTAAAAGGAGTCTCTCTGGGGAGAAAGAGGAGGGGGGCCCTGCCTCTAAAACGCATCTCTCTGTGGGACACGACACCAAAGCTAAGAGGTGAGATGACAATCCGGGGTCTGTGGAGGTACTGCAGGGGTTCCACGGCACCCTGACTGTACTCGTTGCAATGTAAGACATTTGATAGAATTTTCACATAACACGACCACTTTGCCTACTCTTAATTATTGCCTAATATAATGGAATGCATATTTTCTTTACCAATTCTGATCGTTGTTACAATAAGAATTTTGACAATTTTACCGTTATATCAACACACTCTTCACACCCGTTTAACAACTCTAAATAGCTTTGCCATATCAGGCATCAAGTCCCTTGCCAATAATGTTGCCTACAACGCTTCATACAACGTTCATTTTCATCGAACACAGATTACGCCCGAGATGCCTTCAATTTGCCTAATTTATAGCCATGTCCAAATTAGGATTATTTTTTAACAACGTGATGTTGCGCTCCAAAGGGATAACTTGAAATAACATGATGTAGATAATTAAATAATCAAAAGAAAAACGTGTTTATTATACACTCTTAGAAAAGAAGGTTCCTTATAGAACCAAAAAGGCTTATATCACTTCCTTAATATATGGAACCACAAAAAGTTATATATATTTTTGGGTTCAGTGAAGAAGAACCTCTTGAGTTCTGATCAATGAAAGGTGAATGTTTTGAGGATGTGAACCCAGCAGCCCTCCAGTGGTCAGACCAATTCCTCCCGTTTTTTCCAGCGCCCGGCCCGGGATATAAACCAGCCACCTTTCAACCAC
Source organism: Salmo trutta (assembly GCF_901001165.1). Lineage (NCBI taxonomy): Eukaryota > Metazoa > Chordata > Actinopteri > Salmoniformes > Salmonidae > Salmo > Salmo trutta. The sequence continues at coordinate 42,228,530 of NC_042988.1, forward strand.
AGGTCCAACTCCTTAGCCACTGGGTTAAAACCTGAGTTAATCTTGAGAAATTAGCATAAATGAATCTGCCAAAATGAAGACAAAATGCGTTTGGAGACATACATGGTATCCCTTGTTATACATAAGTATTATACATAAATCATTGCCAAAAGCACAAGACATATATTATTTATGGATTTATCATTGACGGATGCTGGCTACCTCTGTCCGGTTCTCCTCTCTTCACTAGATGGACGGTAACTTTAATGTTTAACCCCTCTGTGTCCAAGGACCGAACTTTTGAATATTATTTTTGGGGCGTCTCAAGTAGGCTGGACACATTCCGTTTATTTTTATTCTCAGCTGCCTCGCCAATGTCTGTAAGTAAATTAATAACTTTTAATTGCTAAATATTTCCAATAGATGGCAGCATAAGACCACGAAACATCAGTTATTTGATAACATTACATGAAGCAATATGATTGACATAAAATAGCATGCAACCAAAGACTATATGTCCCATGATTTTCTTAAATGGTCACTCATTACTTTAGTTAGCTATATATATCATATTAGGGCTGTGTTGCTTTTGGGAGAGCAACAAAATAGTGACTATAGTAGGTATTGAACCCCGGGTAAATTATCACTACTCAGAACCTCAACCTCAGTATACATGCAGTTTAAAAAATAATCTTAATATCTGATATTGTGAGTAAACAACCTCAGAATAGAAAAGACGAGTGCGTCTTCCAGCCCGCCAATAAATGACATAATTCAACCCTCCCGGTTAGTAAATTTACCTCAACATTTTACCTTTAAATTAAATTTACCTCAACATGCCCCTGGCTTGCTCGAGAAGGCAGAGCAGGTGGATGCTGGTTGATGAATTAGAGAATGAATGTACTGGGAAAATACGTTTTTCTCGACCAGAGGTGACTGATTAATGTTCAGGCTTACTGATAATCCTTATATTAATGAAGTGTAAAACATGAGCATATAAACAGGTAATAATAAACATGAATCATCGTTATATTACTTCACAGTAATCTGTTAAATGCTTTTTCAGTCCTTCCTCTTGCGTTAGCAGTGTGGAAAGGGACAGAAAGAAGCGCACACAGGAGTTTTCCTGTGAGGGGGGTGGTGGTGTATCCAGGGAGAACTAAACTAATCTTCTGAAATGTCATTTGTGGTCTTATGCTGCCATCTATTGGAATTATTTAGCAACTGCAGTAGTGCTGAAAAATGTGTTATTCCTTACTAAAGTAGTAATTACTCAGAATTACTAGTTAATTTTATCACTTACAATCATAAAATAACAACTTATAGCATAACAAATAATTAAACTGACATTAACCAAAATCACCATACATTTAGTTAATTTAGTTAATTACCAAATTGAGCCGGTCGGTCACATTTGAGAGTGAGGCATATATATAGCATTTTGCAAAAAAAAACATGATTTTTGTCTCTCTGAAATGAAACCATCAAGTGATAGATTTTAAACAAATCCTTGTCTGTGAGAGATGTAATGATTAATACCTAATTTCTTTAAACAATAAAAGCTAATTTCTGAAAAGTGACATATAGCGTTTTGGAATGAAACTCTTTTTATGTTTCCCCATCTGAGCTCAGAGTAGATGAGAGATGTTATGTTTGTCTCTGTTGTGTTGAAGTCCAATCAAGCAGGAGAGACCAGCCTCCCCTGTACCCAGCTGTGTGTCCATGAAGACTGACCAGTCTATGGGTGAACCTATAGTGTTTAGAGAGGGAGACTTTTCTACTGAACAAAGGTAAGAAGAACTCATGGGTCATGGTCAGTGAGTTAAACAACACTGTCTCTAGTCATTTCTCCTCTCCCATTTTACCATTTATTTTTGTTGTTTTTATAATCCATAGGCTAATCCTTTTGTCCATTTTCATAGTCCTAAAATAAACACAACACAACGTTCCCTCCCTGTGTGTGTGTGTGTGTGTGTGTGTGCACTCCCTGCACGAGGAGATGTAATCTCATGTGTTGTCCACAGAAACCTACAGAAGGACTATAGTATGTTATAGATACTTTAGTCCCCAGAGGTCTTAACCTACAGAAGGACTATAGTATGTTTAGTCCCAGAGGTCTTAACCTACAGAAGGACTATAGTATGTTTAGTCCCAGAGGTCTTAACCTATAGAAGAACTATAGTATGTTTAGTCTCCAGAGGTCTTAACCTACAGAAGGACTATAGTATGTTGTAGATACTTTAGTCTCCAGAGGTCTTGACCTACAGAAGGACTATAGTATGTTTAGTCCAAGAGGTCTTAACCTATAGAAGAACTATAGTATGTTTAGTCTCCAGAGGTCTTAACCTACAGAAGGACTATAGTATGTTTAGTCACCAGAGGTCTTAACCTACAGAAGGATTATAGTATGTTTAGTCCCCAGAGGTCTTAACTTACAGAATGACTATAGTATGTTTAGTCCCAGAGGTCTTAACCTACAGAAGGACTATTGTATGTTATAGATACTTTAGTCCCAGAGGTCTTAACTTACAGAAGGACTATTGTATGTTATAGATACTTTAGTCCCAGAGGTCTTAACTTACAGAATGACTATAGTATGTTTAGTCCCAGAGGTCTTAACCTACAGAAGGACTATAGTATGTTATAGATACTTTAGTCCCAGAGGTCTTAACTTACAGAAGGACTATTGTATGTTATAGATACTTTAGTCCCAGAGGTCTTAACTTACAGAAGGACTATAGTATGTTTAGTCCACAGAGGTCTTAACCTACAGAAGGACCATAGTATGTTTAGTCCCAGAGGTCTTAACCTATAGGAGGACTATAGTATGTTATAGATACTTTAGTCCCCAGAGGTCTTAACCTATAGAAGGACTATAGTATGTTTAGTCCCAGAGGTCTTAACCTATAGAAGGACTATAGTATGTTTAGTCCCAGAGGTCTTAACCTACAGAAGGACTATAGTATGTTTAGTCCCAGAGGTCTTAACCTACAGAAGGACTATAGTATGTTTAGTCCCAGAGGTCTTAACCTACAGAAGGACTATAGTATGTTTAGTCTCCAGAGGTCTTAACCTACAGAAGGACTATAGTATGTTATAGATACTTCAGTCTCCAGAAGTCTTAACCTATAGAAGAACTATAGTATGTTTAGTCTCCAGAGGTCTTAACCTATAGAAGAACTATAGTATGTTTAGTCTCCAGAGGTCTTAACCTACAGAAGGACTATAGTATGTTTAGTCTCCAGAGGTCTTAACCTACAGAAGGACTATAGTATGTTTAGTCCCAGAGGTCTTAACCTACAGAAGGACTATAGTATGTTTAGTCTCCAGAGGTCTTAACCTACAGAAGGACTATAGTATGTTTTGTCCCCAGAGGTCTTAACTTACAGAATGACTATAGTATGTTATAGATACTTTAGTCCCAGAGGTCTTAACTTACAGAAGGACTATAGTATGTTTAGTCCCAGAGGTCTTAACCTACAGAAGGACTATAGTATGTTTAGTCCCAGAGGTCTTAACCTATAGGAGGACTATAGTATGTTTAGTCCCAGAGGTCTTAACCTATAGGAGGACTATAGTATGTTTAGTCTCCAGAGGTCTTAACCTACAGAAGGACTATTGTATGTTTAGTCTCCAGAGGTCTTAACCTACAGAAGGACTATAGTATGTTATAGATACTTCAGTCTTCAGAAGTCTTAACCTACCGAAGGACTATAGTATGTTTTTGTTAAAGGTCATACTTTGGCTATTGGAGCCAAATGTACTTCTTGTTCGTTGACGGAAAAGGTTACTAGCTCACTATTGTCCAAACCAGTTGTGTTAGACCTGTTTCTTATATAGTAATGGTTTTAAATCAGTTATATCAACTGCACTTGAAATATCTACCCCTCCGAACTTGTTTATTTTCCAATACCTAATATATTGGACATGTGTTATATAGCAGTGTTTTACAGTATTTATATCTACTGCAGTTGAGTTACGCTTGCCCTGTCTCCCAAATAGTTGTACAGGTTCAATTAGTGTATTTGACCACTAGGTGGAGACATTGACCACAGTAGCCCTCACCCTGAGGACCAACCTGTATAGTCTACCACACCCTCTCTCATTAGCACCACCAGATGAAGAGAGTTTCTCCCTAATTGTCTTCCCCATTCCCTACATGAACTTGTCCATGCCCTTTGTGTGATTATTCTGAGGAAGGCCATTGAAAGCTGAAACATTAATCTTTCTAAACTTTTTCTTTTCAACAATTGATTTTTTTTGGTTGCACCTCTATTCACGTTGGTTGAGACAAATTAGACGGTAGCCTACATGTAGCAAAACAGAACTCAATTGATTGAACATGAAATGTATTTCAACATGTTTGAAAGAGGCTTATAGCTGCTGTTTAATGCAGTCATCTCAGGTTTTCATTTTAAGCATCATTTTATATGTCGCTTGTTTGTATCAATTGCAAAGACATTGACAACTTTGTATTTGTAGTCAACTTTGTTGTGAATTTATCGGTGGTCAGAGAGACTGATAAACCATGTAATTCTATGTTTAGTTGAGATCTTCTGTGTATAAAGTCACGCGGGAGGGTAAAAAAGCATCTAATGACTCACTCAGCTGTTCTAGTGGTCTGAGACAGGAGGTAGATTACTCAGCTGTTCTAGTGGTCTGAGACAGGAGGTAGATTACTCAGCTGTTCTAGTGGTCTGAGGCAGGTGTTAGATTACGAGCATTTACCAAGTGTAACGTTATTGATGGTTTTGGGAAACAGCTCTTTTACGAATTCCATGCGGGTGACTGTTATCAACACCTCACAACCCCAAGCTGAACACACCCCACAACCAGAGCCTGAGAGTCTAGGGGGGTACCATAAACCTGCCTCTCCAACTCTCCCTGACCTGAGTGTGTTAACTCCTGAGAGTCTAGGGGGGAACCATAAACCTGCCTCTCCAACTCTCCCTGACCTGAGTGTGTTAACTCCTGAGAGTCTAGGGGGGAACCATAAACCTGCCTCTCCAACTCTCCCTGACCTGAGTGTGTTAACTCCTGAGAGTATAGAGGAACAATAAACCTGCCTCTCAAACTCTCCCTGACCTGAGTGTGTTAACTCCTGAGAGTCTAGGGGGGAACCATAAACCTGCCTCTCCAACTCTCCCTGACCTGAGTGTGTTAACTCCTGAGAGTCTAGGGGGGAAACATAAACCTGCCTCTCCAACTCTCCCTGACCTGAGTGTGTTAACTCCTGAGAGTCTAGGAGGAACCATAAACCTGCCTCTCAAACTCTCCCTGACCTGAGTGTGTTAACTCCTGAGAGTCTAGGGGGGGAACCATAAACCTGCCTCTCCAACTCTCCCTGACCTGAGTGTGTTAACTCCTGAGAGTCTAGGGGGGAAACATAAACCTGCCTCTCCAACTCTCCCTGACCTGAGTGTGTTAACTCCTGAGAGTCTAGGGGGGAACCATAAACCTGCCTCTCCATCTCTCCCTGACCTGAGTGTGTTAACTCCTGAGAGTCTAGGGGGGAACCATAAACCTGCCTCTCCATCTCTCCCTGACCTGAGTGTGTTAACTCCTGAGAGTCTAGGGGGGAACCATAAACCTGCCTCTCCAACTCTCCTTGACCTGAGTGTGTTAACTCCTGAGAGTCTAGGGGGGAACCATAAACCTGCCTCTCCAACTCTCCCTGACCTGAGTGTGTTAACTCCTGAGCTACTTTATTCCCCTCTGGCTGGGGGTGGAGTAAGTGAGTCACAAACCAGTAAAATAGGTAGAGACGGGTCGCTCTCTTTCAAGCTCTGAGATTTAACGATGTTCCTATGAAGGTTCTAACGATTCATTTAGCCTTCAGATGCTTTTGGGAAACCAGGCCCTGGATAAGAACATCTGCTAAATGACAAAAGTGTCAAATGTAAATGTTTTACAAACAGATCACAAAGACATTTCTTGAATATTTTGTTCAATATGTATATATATATTGATGTCACAAATGTATCATTTGTACATATCTTTAATAAAATGTAGTACTATGTTATATTTGACTGTATAATTCCTAGCAGTACTACTGATTTCTCTGAGAGTGAGGCAGATATATATTATTACTGTGTAAAACCTAGCAGTACTACTGATTTCTCTGAGAGTGAGGCAGATATATATTATTACTGTGTAAAACCTAGCAGTACTACTGATTTCTCTGAGAGTGAGGCAGATATCTATTATTACTGTGTAAAACCTAGCAGTACTACTGATTTCTCTGAGAGTGAGACAGATATATATTATTACTGTATAAAACCTAGCAGTACTACTGATTTCTCTGAGAGTGAGGCAGATATATATTATTACTGTGTAAAACCTAGCAGTACTACTGATTTCTCTGAGACTGAGGCAGATATATATCATTAATGACAGATATAAAGCATTTAGAAAAAAACCTGATTATTTGTCTCTCTGACATGAAACCATCTAGTGATAGATTATAATCAAATACATGTCTGTCATTGAACAACCCCATGTCATGATTAGATATTGAACAACCCCATGTCATGATTAGATATTGAACAACCCCATGTCATGATTAGATAGTGAACAACCCCATGTCATGATTAGGTAGTGAACAACCCCATGCCATGATTAGATAGTGAACAACCCCATGTCATGATTAGATAGTGAACAACCCCATGTCATGATTAGATTGTGAACAACCCCATGTCATGATTACATAGTGAACAACCCCATGTCATGATTAGATAGTGAACAACCCCATGTCATGATTAGATAGTGAACAACCCCATGTCATGATTAGATAGTGAACAACTCCATGATTAGATAGTGAACAACCCCATGTCATGATTAGATAGTGAACAACCCCATGTCATGATTAGATAGTGAACAACCCCATGCCATGATTACATAGTGAACAACCCCATGTCATGATTAGATAGTGAACAACCCCATGCCATGATTACATAGTGAACAACCCCATGACATGATTAGATAGTGAACAACCCCATGTCATGATTAGATAGTGAACAACTCCATGATTAGATAGTGAACAACCCCATGTCATGATTAGATATTGAACAACCCCATGTCATGATTAGATAGTGAACAACCCCATGTCATGATTAGGTAGTGAACAACCCCATGCCATGATTAGATAGTGAACAACCCCATGTCATGATTAGATAGTGAACAACCCCATGCCATGATTAGATAGTGAACAACCCCATGTCATGATTAGATTGTGAACAACCCCATGTCATGATTAGATAGTGAACAACCCCATGTCATGATTAGATAGTGAACAACCCCATGTCATGATTAGATAGTGAACAACCCCATGTCATGATTAGATAGTGAACAACCCCATGTCATGATTAGATAGTGAACAACCCCATGTCATGATTAGATAGTGAACAACCCCATGATTAGATAGTGAACAACCCCATGTCATGATTAGATAGTGAACAACCCCATGCCATGATTAGATAGTGAAAAAACACACCAGTCTCTTTCATATTTCTTTAAAACAATAAAAGTTAATTTTTGAACATTTCTAAAAAGTGATATATAGTGTTTTGGAATGAAACTCTTCTTATGTTTCCCCATCTGAGCTCAGAGTAGATGAGAGATGTAATGTTTGTCTCTGTTGTGTTGAAGTCCAATCAAGCAGGAGAGACCAGCCTCCCCTGTACCCAGCTGTGTGTCCATGAAGAGTGACCAGTCTATCGCTGAACCTATAAACTTTAGAGAGGGAGACTTTTCTACTGAACAAAGGTAAGAAGAACTCATGGGTCATGGTCAGTGAGTTAAACAACACTTTCTCTAGTCATTTCTCCTCTCCCATTTTACCATTTATTTTTGTTGTTTTCATAATCCATAGGCTATTCCTTTTGTCCATTTTCATAGTCCTAAAACAATAATAAACAAACACAACGTTCCCTCCCTGTGTGTGTGTGTGTGTGTGTGTGTGTGTGTGTGTGTGTGTGTGTGTGTGTGTGTGTGTGTGTGTGTGTGTGTGTGTGTGTGTGTGTGTGTGTGTGTGTGTGTGTGCACTACCTGGTTGAGGAGATGTAATCTCATGTTTTGTCCACAGAAACCAACAGGAGAGATCAGAGTCAGAGATTCTCAGTGGTCAGTCTTCCCAGAGTCATCAAACCGACCTGGCCTCCATATTCAGTGTATGTGGTCCTGTTATGTACATTTGTTTTTGTTTACCTCAAGTCAAGTTGTTCTATCAATCATTCATTATTAATGTGTTAATGAGAAAGCATTTTGTCTCTTGCTTGATTTATTTCAGTTGCTTGAAGAGAATATTATGACATTTGTGAAGAACGAGCTGAAGATGTTCAAGAGGATTCTTAGTCCAGAACTCCCAGAAGGCTTTGAGAGTCAGAAGCAGGATAAGGATGTGGTGGATGCTGAAGATGAGAAGCAGGAGAGCAGTGCCAGAGAGGGGGCTCTGAAGATCACACTGCACCTCCTGAGGAAAATGAACCAGAAGGAGCTTGCTGACACACTGGAGAAAAGTAAGAGCTGTCTGCCTCATGTTGAATGCTGTTTTATAACATTTAAAAGCTGTAGCTAAAGTACAGCTAAAGTAGCTGTGTAACTCAATGATATTGTAGCAGCCTTAACACAACACCTAGTGACCTCATCAAATAGCAGCAGGGATGTGCTGTGTTGATTAATTTATAGAGAGAGAGAGAGAGAGAGAGAGAGAGAGAGAGAGAGAGAGAGAGAGAGAGAGAGAGAGAGAGAGAGAGAGAGAGAGAGAGAATTAATAATACCAATAATTAATAATACCAATAATTAATAATACCAATAATTATATAATCAGTCACACCAGTGTTTAACGCAGTATTAAAAAATGTATAGATTTATGCAGACAGTTAAGAGTGTAAACTATTATAATTTTAAACTTTATAACAGTCCTACAATACTGTAGGCATTAAAACAGATGTAATATTAATATCCTCTGTGTTATTTCTAGATTCAGATGATCCTGCTGTGATTTGCCAACGTGAACTCAAATCTAATCTAAAGAAGAAGTTTCAATGTGTATTTGAGGGAATCGCTAAACAAGGAAACCCAACACTTCTCAATAATATCTACACAGAGCTCTACATCACAGAGGGTGGAACAGGAGAGGTCAATAATGAACATGAGCTGAGACAGATTGAGACAACAACCAGGAAACAAGCAAGACCAGAGACTGCAATCAAATGTAATGACATCTTCAAACCCTTAACTGGACAAGACAAATGTATCAGAACTGTGCTGACAAAGGGAGTCGCTGGCATTGGAAAAACAGTCTCTGTGCAGAAGTTCATTCTGGACTGGGCTGAAGGAAAAGCAAATCAGGATGTCCAATTTGTATTTTCATTCCCTTTTCGGGAGCTGAATTTGATGAAAGAGGACAAACACACTTTCATTGAACTTCTAAATCAATTCTCAATGGAAACCAAACAATCAAGAATCTCCAACTACGACAAGTACAAAGTTCTGTTCATCTTTGATGGTCTGGATGAGTGCCGACTGCCCCTAGACTTCCAGAAGAACAAGATCTGTTGGGACGTCACAAAGTCAACCTCAGTAGATGTTCTGCTGACAAATCTCATCAAGGGAAATCTGCTTCCCTCTGCTCTCCTCTGGATAACTACCCGACCTGCAGCAGCCAATAAGATCCCTTCAGGGTGTGTTGACCAGGTGACAGAGGTACGAGGGTTCAATGACCCACAGAAGGAGGAGTACTTCAGGAAGAGATTCAGTGATGAGGACCTGGCCAGCAGAATCATCTCACACATAAAGACATCAAGGAGCCTCCACATCATGTGCCACATTCCAGTCTTCTGTTGGATTTCTGCAACAGTCCTTGAACACATGCTGAAAGATAAGAGAGAAGAGATGCCCAAGACTCTGACTGAGATGTACACACACCTTGTGGTGTTTCATACCAAACAGAAGAATGAAAAGTATCTTGGGAAAGAAGAGACAGGTCCACACTGGAATGAAGAGAGCATTCTGTCACTGGGACAACTGGCTTTTCAACAGCTTGTGAAGGGCAATCTGATTTTCTATGAAGAAGACCTGAAAGAGGCTGGCATTGATGTCAATGAAGCCTCAGTGTACTCAGGATTGTGCACACAGCTCTTTAAAGAGGAATGTGGGCTGTACCAGAACAAGGTGTACTGCTTTGTTCATCTGAGCATTCAGGAGTTTCTGGCTGCTGTATATGTGTTCCTCTCATTCATCAACAACAATGAGAATCTAATGGACAAACTGCAAACAAAAGACAAGTCTGAAGTTACTTTCTACAAGAGTGCTGTGGATAAAGCCTTACAAAGTGAGACAGGAAACCTGGACCTTTTCCTCCGCTTCCTTCTGGGACTCTCACTGGAGTCCAATCAAAAGCACTTACGAGGTCTACTGACAAAGACAAGAAGCAGCTCACAGAGCCATGAAGAAACAGTCAAGTACATCAAGGAGAAGATCAGGGAGAATCCCTCTCCAGAGAGGAGCATCAATCTGTTCCACTGTCTGAATGAACTGAATGACCATTCTCTAGTGGAGGAGATCCAAACCTACCTAAGATCAGGAAGTGTCTCCAGTGAAGAACTCTCACCTGCACAGTGGTCAGCTCTGGTCTTTGTGTTGCTGACTTCAGAAAAGGAGCTGGATGTGTTTGACCTGAAGAAATACTCCAGATCAGAGGAAGGTCTTCTGATGCTGCTGCCAGTGGTCAAAGCCTCCAGAGCTGTTCTGTGAGTAAATAAAATGATATATAAGAACTAATCATCAGGAATAAATATTCAGTTTAGAGAAAAAATATGTATTATAATATGTATATAATATTATATTGAAAATATATTGAATAAATGCATTGGTGTTCACATTAGTATAACAATATTACCATACAATTCTAGGAGACGGAAGATTAATATTTATGTTGTTTGAAAGAATAAACCAAATGCATCTGCCATTGTCCTAATCTACTCGTTAATTTAACAGTGTGTTTGTGAAGTCATAATGATCTCTTTGTCAGGCTGTCAGGCTGTGGAGTCACAGAGGAAGGCTGTGCTTCTCTGGTCTCAGCTCTGAGGTCAAACCCCTCACACCTGAGAGAGCTGGATCTGAGTAACAATGACCTGAAGGATTCAGGCGTGAAGCTGCTCTCTGCTGGACTGGGGAATCCCCACTGTAAACTGGAGACTCTGAGGTCAGTATTCCTGTAGTTAGTCAACAAGTGATAACTGTTCACCAGATCCACATGTGTTTACCAGGCACACATAGTCCACACCATATGTGTTTGGACAGTGAAGCTTACAGTTTTTAATTTTGGTGCTGTACTCCAGCATTTTGAACAGTGTGTATGTGTCCAGTTTGTGTCCTGTGTGTGTGTATGTGTGTGCATGTGTGTGCACGTGTATCAGTCAATGAACACACACACACACACACACACACACACACACACAGCGCTGGGCGATATGGCCAAAATATTATTTCACAGTATTTAAAAAAAAATGACAGTTAGACGGTATTTTTAGTTTTTGAATAGTAAAAGTTGTACATTTGCTTTATGAGCAGTGAGTGATCCCAGGGTGCATTATGAGTAGTGAGTGATCCCAGGGTGCTTTATGAGTAGTGAGTGATCCCAGGGTGCTTTATGAGCAGTGAGTGATCCCAGGGTGCTTTATGAGTAGTGAGTGATCCCAGGGTGCTTTATGAGCAGTGAGTGATCCCAGGGTGCTTTATGAGCAGTGAGTGATCCCAGGGTGCTTTATGAGTAGTGAGTGATCCCAGGGTGCTTTATGAGTAGTGAGTGATCCCAGGGTGCTTTATGAGTAGTGAGTGATCCCAGGGTGCTTTATGAGTAGTGAGTGATCCCAGGGAGCTTTATGAGTAGTGAGTGATCCCAGGGTGCTTTATGAGCAGTGAGTGATCCCAGGGTGCTTTATGAGTAGTGAGTGATCCCAAGGTCCTTTATGAGTAGTGAGTGATCCCAGGGTGCTTCATGAGTAGTGAGTGATCCCAGGGTCCTTTATGAGTAGTGAGTGATCACAGGATACACATGTTAATATGTAATTATTATTGAACAATACTACATATTCATGTTTATATGGAATTATTATTGAACAATACTACATATTCATGTTAATATGTAATTATTATTGAACAATACTACATCTACATGTTAATATGTAATTATTATTGAACAATATGAGTAGTGAGTGATCCCAGGGTGCTTTATGGGTAGTGAATGATCCCAGGGTGGCAACACATACATTCTAAGTGATTTCAATGAGTCTTCCTTTTCTGATTGTTTTATACTTTTCAATTCAACTTCAACCAAAACAAATGTCAGCACTTTTATCATTTCTACATTTCCACTCAATTGCAGTTGTGGAAAAAGCACCCAATGTCATATTTAAAAAGTAAAGATACGTTAATAGAAAATGACTCAAGTAAAAGTGAAAGTCACCCAGTAAAATACTACTTGAGTAAAAGTCTAAAAGTATTTTGTTTTAAATATACTTAAGTATCTAAAGTGCGGCGGCAGATAATCTAGTGGTTTGAGCGTTGGGCCAGTAACTGAAAGGTTGCTGGATCGAATCTCTGAGCTGACAAGGTCAAAATCTGTTGTTCTGCCACTGAACAAGGCAGTTAACCCACTGTTCCCCGGTAGGCCGTCATTGTAAAATAAGAATTTGTTCTTAACTGACTTGCCTAGTTAAATAAATGTTACATTTTTAGAAAAAAGTAAATGATAAAATGTACTTAAGTATCAAAAGTAAAAGTATAAATAATTTCAAATTCCTTATATTAAGCAACCCAGACAAGCACCATTTCCTTTTTAATTTTTTTAATTTACGGATAGCCAGGCTCCAACATTCAGTGAGTCCTCCAGATACGCGGCAGTAGGGATGACCATGTTTTCTTGATAAGTGTGTGAATCGGACCATTTTCCTGTCCTGCTAAGCATTCAAAAGGTATCAGGGTGTCACGTTCTGACCAGTAAAGGGGTTATTTGTTATTTTAGTTTGGTCAGGACGTGGCAGGGGTATTTGTTTTATGTGGTTCGGGGTGTGTGTCTATGTAGAGGGGTGTTTGATTTATGTATTCCGGGGTTTTGGTCTATGTTCTATGTTAGTGTATTTCTATGTTCTAGTCTAGTCTTTTTAGTTCTGTTTATTGATTTAGCCTTCAATTGGAGGCAGCTGTTCCTCATTGCCTCTGATTGAAGGTCCTATATAGAGGGGTGTGTTTTGTTTGGGTTTTGTGGGAGGTTGTTTTTACACTGCTGTGTTTAGCCTGTAAGACTGTTTAGCTGTCGTTCGTTCGTTCGTTCGTTCGTTCGTTCGTTCGTTCGTTCGTTCGTTCGTTCGTTCGTTCGTTCATTGTTTTGTTTAAAAAGTCAAGATGAGCACTCAACCCGCTGCGCCTTGGTCCATTTACTACGACGGCCGTTACACAGGAAAAATGTATGAAGTTAAAAGTACAGTTTTTTTCTTTAGGAATGTAGTGAAGTCAAAGTTGTCAAAAATAAAAATAGTAAAATTATGTACAGATACAAAAAAAACTACTTAAGTATTTTTACTTATGTACTTTACACCACTGCTCAATTGAGATCATTTCCACACTGCCACGTAGGGCTGCACGTTATGGGTAAATAATCTAGGATTTATTTTTAACCAAATGTTGCAATTGTGATTTGACTTGCGAATTAGAGCAAAACCTTAGGAATCATGGAAATATAATGACTATTCTAATTCTATAGTTAGAGTATAATAGTGGGCACTTTGAATACAGTGTTTGAGATGACAACGAATTAAAATGCCAGGGAGGAGTTATTGTGACAGGGTAGGAACTAAAGTGTTGATAAGTGTTTCCTAGGGGACCCTATAAGCTTTGGCTACAATGCATGTTTTCTCTTAGCTACTTCATGTAGCTAACATGTTCTTGCTTTGCATATTCCTCTTTGATTTAAAAGATACTGTTGCACAAACATGTTGATTTAGGTCTACACCATCACTGGTATTATCAGGCTGAAATTAGCTAGCTACGTTTGCTCTGACTCAGTACATTTATTAGCTAGCTAGCTATTAGTATTAGCAGCTAACAATTAGCGTCTCACAAGATTCTAGGGCAACTTGCTAAGAAAAGACAAACTTGCTGTTTGCTGATGTAAGAAACACAAACTAATAGTGTCATTACAGAAAGCTAGTGGATTTACATTAAGAAGAAAAGTGAAAACGGCATCGTTGTCATCAATATTGTTCCATGTGCTGCATTGACCAGGCAGACTGAACGCAAGTGTCTCGTGGTTGAGGAACATCAAATGTGCTCCTTGAGTGACAGGGGGCGTGGCTAGGTCACTGTGGAAAGTGTCACGGAGGGAAAGAGTGGAGAGACATAACTCAAGTATCGAACTAAACTTTAAAAATGTACATTACACATGGCGTATCACATTTAACAAACCAAACATTCAAATACCGGTATAGAAGGTCAAGTAACAACCCAAACTGGTCCCTGCATCAATACCAGTATATCATAAAATACGGTATACCGCCCAGCCCTAACACACACACACACACACACACACACACACACACACACACACACACACACACACACACACACACACACACACACACACACACACACACACACACACACACACACACACACACACACACACACACACACTGGAAACACACACACAAACACTGGAAACACACACACACACACACACACTGGACACACACACACACACCGGTCGGGGTAGGCCATCATAACTGACTTGCCTAGTTAAATAAAGGTTAAATAAATAAACACTGGACAATATCCTCAAATAAAAAGTGACATTATAAACTGTCACCTCGCATAAAACATTTGATCTCAAATCTAAAATGCTGGAGTTTAGAGCCACATTTAAAAATGTTAGCTTCACTGTCAAAATAGATATGGTGTGGACTGCATACTCAATACAATCTAAATCTGATACCTCACTGTCTGTCTTTTGACTGATACTGCTTTTAAACTGGTCTGGTCAGTCTACTCAAATATTTGTACTACATATTATTCTCTCTACAGCAAAAATTTGATAATTTGTCATTTATAATAATGATACAATATGTATGAATAGATATGGCAGTGTTCAGGACACTGATATATCTAAAAATGTTGAAAAAATATACTGCCACTATCTTCACCACCAAATAATAGCAGTGTGATTTTAATATGATTTTACTCTTTGCAGGCTGTCACGCTGTCAAGTGACAGAGGACGGCTGTGCTTCTCTGGTCTCAGCTCTGAGGTCAAACCCCTCACACCTGAGAGAGCTGGACCTCAGCTACAATCACCCAGGAGACTCAGGAGTCAGACTGCTCTCTGCTGGACTGGAGGATCCACACTGCGGACTGGTGAAACTCAAGTATTTTAAAGAAATATAGATATATATATATTGTTGTTTATTTCACCTTTAATTAATCAGGTAGGCCAGTTGAGAACAAGTTCTCATTTACAACTGTGACTTGGCCAAGATAAAGCAAAGCAGTGCGACAAAAAAAACAACACAGAGTTACACATGGAATAAACAAACGTACAGTCAATAACACAATAGAAACATCTATATACAGTGTGTGCAAATGGAGTAAGGAGGTAAGGCAATAAATAGGCCATAGTAGCTAAGTAATTACAATTTAGCATTAACACTGGAGTGGTAGATGTGCAGATGATGATGTGCAAGTAGAAATACTGGGGTGCAAAGGAGCAAAAAAATAAATAATATGGGGATAAGGGTGGGCTATTTACAGATGGACTATGTACAGCTGCAGCGATCGGTAAGCTGCTCAGATAGCTGATGCTTAAATTTGGTGAGGGAAATAAAAGCTGATGCTTGAAGTGAGGGAGATTTAAGTCTCCAACTTCAGCGATTTTTGCAATTTGTTCCTGACCAGTGAGCTGAGATAAGGTGGAGCTTTACCTAGCAAAGACTTATAGATGACCTGGAGTCAGTGGGTCTGGCGACGAATATGTAGTAAGGGCCAGCCGACGAGAGCATACAGGTTGCAGAGGTGGGTGGTATATGGGGCTTTGGTGACAAAACGGATGGCTCTGTGATAAACTGCAATCAGTTTGCTGAGTAGAGTGTTGGAGGCTAATTTGTTAATGATTAGCCGAAGTTGAGGATCGGTAGGATAGTCAGTTTTACAAAGGTATGTTTGGCAGCATGAGTGAAGGATGCTTTGTTGCGAAATAGGAAGCCAATTCTAGATTTAATTTTGGAAAGGAGATGCTTAATATGAGTCTATCCAGACACCTAGGTATTTGTAGTTGTCCACATATTCTAAGTCAGAACCGTCCAGAGTACTGATGCTCGTTGGGCGGGTGCGGGCAGCGATCGGTTGAAGAGCATGCATTTAGTTTTACTAGCGTTTAAGAGCAGTTGAAGGCCATGAGTGTTGTATGGCATTGAAGCTCGTTTGTTAACACAGTGTCCAAAGAAGGGTCAGATGTATACAGAATGGTGTCATCTGCGTGGATGTCGATCAAGGTATCACTAGCAGCAAGAGTGACATCGTTGATATATACAGAGAAGAGAGTCGGCCCTGAGAATTGAACCCTGTGGTGCCCCCATAGAGACTGCCAGAGGTCCGGACAACAGGCCCTCCGATTTGACACACTGAACTCTATCTGAGAAGTAGTTGGTGAACCAGGCGAGGCAGTCATTTGAGAAACCAAGGCTGTTGAGTCTGCCTATAAGAATACAGTGATTGACAGAGTAGAAAGCCTTGGCCAGGTCGATGAAGACGGCTGCACAGTCTTTTATCGATGGCGGTTAGGATATTGATTATTACCTTGAGCGTGACTGAGGTGCATCCGTGACCAGCTCGGAATCCAGATTGCATATCGGAGAAGGTAAGGTGGGATTCGAAATGGTTGGTGATCTGTTTGTTAACTTGGCTTTTGAAGACTTTAGAAAGGCAGGGCAGGATGGATATAGATCTTTAACAGTTTGGGTCTGGAGTGTCACCCCCTTTGAAGAGGGGGATGACCGTGGCAGCTTTCCAATCTTTAGGAATCTCGGACGAGGTTGAACAGACAAGTAATAGGGGTTGCAACAATGGCAGTTGATAATTTTAGGAAGAGAGGGCAGATTGTCTAGCCCAGCTGATTTGTACAGGACCAGGTTATGCAGCTCTTTCAGAACATCTGCTATCTGGATTTTGGTGAAGGAGAAGCTGGGGAGAATTGGGCAAGTAGCTGCGGGGGGTGCGGAGCTGTTGGCCGGGGTTGGGGTAGCCAGGAGAAAAGCATGGCCAGCCGTAGGGAAATGTTTATAGAAGTATGTAGAGGGTTTATGTCAATGTTCATATCAGACATGTTTGATTTATCAGGCTAGTTAAGACAAACATTCTGACCACCACTAGGACAGTTGTATGCTGACTGAGTGTGTGTGTGTGAGTTCAGGTGTATCCCTCAATGACTGTCTCTTCTGCTTACCGCTACAGTGTGGAACATGGTGGAGAGTACACAATGAAACCTGGGATTAGAAAATGTGAGTGTTGACTGCTGTGAAGAATATGACTAAGAATAAGACTTAATTCAAGTTAAATCAAAGTCAAAGACCACCATCAGTACTGACTTGGTCATATTAAATATCAGCTGTAGTTCTACATGCAGCAATGGTGAGGAGTGTGTGTGTGTGTGTGGCGTTCTTGTTACATAATAAATGTGTGTGTGTGTTCATGCATGTATACAGGTGTGTGTGTGTGTGTGTGTGTGTGTGTGTGTGTGTGTGTGTGTGTGTGTGTGTGTGTGTGTGTGTGTGTGTGCGTGTGTAATTAATGGGAATAAGTGTGTTTTATATTACCATACAGTATAACATATGATCATTCAACAAGTCTCAAGTTACCTTAACTTCTCCTTTTGATACCTAGAAACATCTACATTAAATGAATTAGTGAAAAGTGAGTTAACATTCTAATGTGAATGACGATGATTTCTAATATTGTGTCTGGTTTCATCCATCAGATGTCTGTGATCTCACACTGGACCCAAACACAGTACACAGACTCCTCTCTCTGTCTGAGGAGAACAGAAAGGTGACATGTAGGAGAGAGGAGCAGCCGTATCCTGATCACCCAGAGAGATTTGAGGACTGTGAACAGGTGCTGTGTAGAGAGGGTCTGACTGGGCGCTGTTACTGGGAGGTAGAGTGGAGTGGGAGAGAGCCTGTTATAGGAGTGACATATAAAGGAATCAGCAGGAGAGGAGGGGTTAAGGACTGTGGGATTGGATACAATGACAAGTCCTGGAGTCTTGTCTGCTATGATAACAGTTACATTGCCTGGTACAATAATAATCCCACTACCATAGACGTCCGCCCCTCCAGCTCCCACAGAGTAGGAGTGTATCTGGACTGGCCAGCCGGCACTCTGTCCTTCTATAGAGCCTCCTCTGACACACTGACCCACCTGAACACATTCACCTCCACATTCACTGAGCCCCTCTATCCAGGGTTTAGGGTTTGGAATGTTGACTCCTCAGTGTCCCTGTGAATAATGACCTGACACACACACACACACACACACACACACACACACACACACACACACACACACACACTGGACACACACACACACACACTGGACACACACACACTCACTGGACCCCAAACCCCCCCCCCCCACAAACACACACACAAACTGACACACACAGAGGACACAGACTCACACACATACTGGAAACACACACACACTGGACACACACTGGACACACACACACACACTGGACACACACACAGGACACACACACACACACTCTCTGGACATACATACAGACACTGGACACACACACAAACACTGGACACACACTCACACTGGACACAGACACACACTGGACACACAAACACACACACACACACACACTGGACACACACAATTGACAAACACACACACACACACACACTGGACACACACGCACACTCACACACACACACACACACATACACACTGGACACCCACGCTGACACACGCACACAAACAATGGACACACACACACCCACACAATCTTGACACACAGATCCTGGACAAACACACACAGAACACACTCATACACACACAGGACACACACACACTGTACAAACTGGAGAAAGAGGCCAAACACACACACAGGACACACACACACACACACACTGGTCACACACTGGACACACACACACACACAAACTGGTCACACACACACACACACACTTACTCACTAACACACACACATGACACACACACACACACACACACACTGGACCCACACACACACACTCACTGGACCCACACACACACACAAACACTGGACAAACACACACACACACACACACACACACACACACACACACACACACACACACACACACACACACTCTGGACACACACACCGGACACACACACTGGAAACACACACACAAACACACACACACACACACACACACTGGTCATACACAAACACTGGATAAACACACAAACACACACACTCTGGACGCACACTCTGGACACACACACTGGACAAACACACTGGACACACACACACACACACACTGGTCACGCACACACACAGGACACACACACACACACAGGACACATACACACACACTGGACACACACACACACACACACACACACACACACACACACACACACACACTGGACACACATACTCACTCACTAACACACACACACACACACACAGGACACACACACAGACTAGACACACATACACACATACTGGACACACACACACACACTGGACACACACTGGACACACACACACACACACACACTCACACACACTGGACACACACACAGACTAGACACACACACACATACTGGACACACACACACACACACACATACACACACACACTTGACACACACTGGACACACACTGGACACACACACACCAGTTTGGGCCAGTTTATTCCTATAAATACACTGAATAAAAATAGGACAACATGTAAAGTGTTGGTCCCATGTTTCATGATGGGCTGAAATAAAAGATCCCAGAAATGTTCAATACGCACAAAAAGCTTATAGGTTTTACATCCCTGTTAGTCACACAGTGAGCATTTCTACTTTGTCAAGATAATCCATCCACCTGACAGGTGTGGCATATCAAGAAGCTGATTAAACAGCATGGTCATTACACAGGTGCACCTTGTGCTGGGGACAATAAAAGGCCACTCTAAAATGTGCTGTTTTGTCACACAACACAATGCCACAGATGTCTCATGTTTTAAGGGAGCGTGCAATTGGTATGCTGACTGCAGGAATGTCCAACAGAGCTGTTGCTAGAGAATGTAGTGTTAATTTTTCTAAGCCGCCTTATACGCTGTTTTAGAGAATTTGGCAGTACGTCCAACCGGCCGAAAAACAGCAGACCACTTGTATGTGGGTGAGCGGTTTGCTGATGTTGTGAACAGAGTGCCCCATGGTGGCAGTGAGGTTATGGTATGGGCAGGCATACGCTACTGACAACGAACACAATTGCATTTAATCGATGGCTATATGAATGCACAGAGATACCATAACCTCAGGACAATGAGATCCCATTGTCGTGCCATTCATCCCCCGCCATCACCTCATGTTTCAGCATGATAATGCACGGCCTGATGTCGCTGTACACAATTCCTGGAAGCTGAAAAAAATCTGTTCTTCCATGGCCTGAGTACTCACCAGACATGTCACCCATTGAGCATGTTTGGGATGCTCTGGATAGACGTGTACGACAGCGTGTTCCAATTCCCACCAATATCCAGCAACTTTGCACAGTCATTGAAGAGGAGTGGGACAACATTCCACAGGCCACAATCAACAGCCTGATCAACTCTATGCGAAGGAGATGTGTCACGCTGCATGAGGCAAATGGTGGTTAGACCAGATACTGACTGGTTTTCTGATCCACATTCCTACTGATTTATTAAGGTATCTGATAAACAGATGCATATCTGTCTTCCCAGTCATGTGAAATCTGTAGATTAGGGCCTAATGAATGTATTTCAACTGACTGATGTCTTTATATGAACTGTAACTCAGTAAAATCTTAGAAATTGTTGCATGTTGGGTTTATTGTTTTGTTCAGTATAATAAAAAGATCAGTTGTAAATGTTTTATGTTTGATATGATGTTAGTAA
The DNA here is from genome assembly GCF_901001165.1 of Salmo trutta. NCBI lineage: Eukaryota > Metazoa > Chordata > Actinopteri > Salmoniformes > Salmonidae > Salmo > Salmo trutta. Next base: position 42,249,684 of record NC_042988.1, read on the forward strand.
CACTACGTCATTCCATCCTTTCACTAAATGGTAGTAACACTAAGTCATTCCATCCTTTCACTAAATGGTAGTAACACTAAGTCATTCCATCCTTTCACTAAATGGTAGTAACACTAAGTCATTCCATCCTTTCACTAAATGGTAGTAACACTAAGTCATTCCATCCTTTCACTAAATGGTAGTAACACTAAGTCATTCCATCCTTTCACTAAATGGTAGTAACACTAAGTCATTCCATCCTTTCACTAAATGGTAGTAACACTAAGTCATTCCATCTTTCACTAAATGGTAGTAACACTAAGTCATTCCATCCTTTCACTAAATGGTAGTAACACTAAGTCATTCCATCCTTTCACTAAATGGTAGTAACATTAAGTCATTCCATCCTTTCACTAAATGGTAGTAACACTAAGTCATTCCATCTTTCACTAAATGGTAGTAACACTAAGTCATTCCATCCTTTCACTAAATGGTAGTAACACTAAGTCATTCCATCCTTTCACTAAATGGTAGTAACACTAAGTCATTCCATCCTTTCACTAAATGGTAGTAACACTAAGTCATTCCATCTTTCACTAAATGGTAGTAACACTAAGTCATTCCATCCTTTCACTAAATGGTAGTAACACTAAGTCATTCCATCCTTTCACTAAATGGTAGTAACACTAAGTCATTCCATCCTTTCACTAAATGGTAGTAACATTAAGTCATTCCATCCTTTCACTAAATGGTAGTAACACTAAGTCATTCCATCCTTTCACTAAATGGTAGTAACACTAAGTCATTCCATCCTTTCACTAAAGCTCTAAAGTAACTTTTAATTGACAGATGCCTCATTTAAATGTTGTGGATGTTGATGAAAGGAAATCCCATACAGCCTACTGGACAGGACTTTGTTATGGTATCTTCTGTTTGGGAGTCTCAGGTCAGGTCTGAGCCATGATCAGAATGTGTCTCTGTCTATTTCCAGCCCTGCCATTTCTACCTGTCCTGATCTAGTGTTTGACCCCTGACCTCCTCACACCATCTCACTGTCCATGTCTGCTTTTAGCTCCCACCTCTACTTCACTGTGTTATAATGTACCTTATGTTTGTTATGTCACCTCTGTAACCAGGTACCAAACATACTGACCTTTCTGACCCATATCCCACCTCTACTTCACTGTGTTATAATGGACCTTATGGTTGTTATGTCACCTCTGTAACCAGGTACCAAACATACTGACCTTTCTGACCCATATCCCACCTCTACTTCACTGTGTTATAATGGTCCTTATGGTTGTTATATCACCTCTGTAACCAGGTATCAAACATACTGACCTTTCTGACCCTATCCCACCTCTACTTCACTGTGTTATAATGGACCTTATGGTTGTTATGTCTCCTCTGTAACCAGGTATCAAACATACTGACCTTTCTGACCCATATCCCACCTCTACTTCACTGTGTTATAATGGACCTTATAGATGTTATGTCTCCTCTGTAACCAGGTATCAAACATACTGACCTTTCTGACCATATCCCACCTCTACTTCACTGTGTTATAATGGACCTTATGGTTGTTATGTCTCCTCTGTAACCAGGTATCAAACATACTGACCTTTCTGACCCATATTCCATGGCCCTACTTTCTAGAAATAAACATTTAAAATCCTCTGAGTTTTGTTTAGTGTCCATTTACTTATTTATTATGTATTTGCTGTGTATTGGAATTGTGCCGCAGAGCATCATGGGTGTTTGTATGTGTTGAGATGATCACGTTCCAGATAAATGGTTGAACTGATTCCTGTCTCCCGTCTCATCATTATTGAATTGTTATACAGACGTGGTTATGAAACCCACCAGACATAACAACAGATTGGTGATGAGTAAGTCTGAACCTACAGGAACTATTCTGTCTGGAAGAAGTTGGTTTTTACAACTGTTTAAAACTGTTATTTTCTGTGGTTCAGTCCAGGTTAATGTTAGCACAGTGTATTGCTAGCAGAGGCAAGTGCATAGTGGAGCTAGCTAAGAGAGTTAGCATCGTCATGGATGGCAGAAAAGGACTCGAGACGGATGTCTGAGCGGGAAAACAACTTGATTAAAAAGGGAGGAATATACATTGATTAAAGGAAAGGACATTTATTCAACTGTGAAGACGAACTGAGGAATTAAAAACTGCTAAATGAGTGAAGTGAATGAAGATCACATGACTGAGGACAATATTGATGTTGTTGAGGACAATACTGAAGTGAGTCACAATCAGGATCTTATTGAGAAATGAAAAATGGCTGGAATTGTTGGAAACATTGGACAGTTTGATGACAGTATTGAGTGGAGCTCATATACAGAACGCTTTGAATATTCTGTTCTTACAAATGACATTGATGAGGACAACATTGTACTTACAGTTTTTAGTGTAATGGGGCCAAAGACATGTAATTTACTAGTCAGCCTGCTACAGCCAGACAGAACAGGTAATAAAACGTATGGGGATATTGTGGAGATACTTAAAGGACATTTTCCACCAGAACCACTAGTTAACGCTGAAAGGTTCAGGTTCCACAGGAGACATCAGGAAGAGGGAGAATCAGTACCAATGTTTGCTGCTGCATTAAAGAAACTATCAGAACACTGTGAGTTGAATGGTGTTGTAAATGACATCATTAGAGACAGACTAGTATGTGGGCTACGGAGTGAAGCTACATTAAAGAGACTGTTGACTGAAAGTCATCTGACCTTGGTGAAGGACATTGAAATCAGTGTGTCCATGGAACTAGCTGCTAAAGAGGCTCACCAGTTGAGTTCATCAGGAACTTAGTGGATTCATCTAACAATCCTAATCACCAGCTGATACATTGTAATCTCATACACAGGGTTCACCTTCCACCTAGAAAACATCATGTAATGAACATCAGAACCTCTCCTCTGTGTGATCTATGTAATGAAGACCTTCCACCTAGAAAACATCATGTAATGAACATCAGAACCTCTCCTCTGTGTGATCTATGTAATGAAGACCTTCCACCTAGAAAACATCATGTAATGAAAATCAGAACCTCTCCTCTGTGTGATCTATGTAATGAAGACCTTCCACCTAGAAAACATCATGTAATGAACATCAGAACCTCTCCTCTGTGTGATCTATGTAATGAAGACCTTCCACCTAGAAAACATAATTTAATGAAAATCAGAACCTCTCCTCTGTGTGATCTATGTAATCAAGGTGCCTTGGCCTCCTTTAATCACATGTACTGGGAGTGACCAGGGGACATGTTTTGGAAAGAGGTTCCCTCTGTCTTATCTGCTGTAGTGGATATCATCATACCTTGTTCCCCCAAACTGTTATCACTTAATGATAATTCACCACTATCATTACAGAAAATAGGTTTAATGTTGTCAAGTTTGACAGCAGCTAAACAGATGTTGGAACTAAGATGTCTACCACCACACCTCATTGGATCAGCACTTTATACATATCATTTATTATCAACTATCCACTGTTAGGATCCATGGGGTTACCACCACACCTCATTGGATCAGCACTTTATACATATAATTTATCATCAACTATCCACTGTTAGGATCCATGGGGCCAAACAACAATTGACATTCAGGTTATCTGCAGCTGAAACCATACAAGTGTGTTTTTACCCAACAGATTGTTGCCCGTTCATTATAATTTTAGTCCAAATGTGGCCTAACTGATTTTATCACAACTTCATTTAGTATTTAATTTCATGGAGATCAGGTTGTGTGGGTTGGGGTGGTCCCAGGAGGGGTTGGAGGGTGGGTTGGGGTGGTCCCAGGAGGGGATGGAGGGTGGGTTGGGGTGGTCCCAGGAGGGGATGGAGGGTGGGTTGGGGTGTTCCCAGGAGGGGACGGAGGGTGGGTTGGGGTGGTCCCAGGAAGGGATGGAGGGTGGGTTGGGGTGGTCCCAGAAGGGGTAGGAGGGTGGGTTGGGGTGGTCCCAGGAGGGGTTGGGGTGGTCCCAGGAGGGGATGGAGGGTGGGTTGGTCCCAGGAGGGGATGGAGGGTGGGTTGGGGTGGTCCCAGGAGGGGTAGGAGGGTGGGTTGGGGTGGTCCCAGGAGGGGTTGGATGGTGGGATGGGGTGGTCCCTGGAGGGGTTGGAGGTTGGGGTGGTCCCAGGAGGGGATGGAGGGTGGGTTGGGGTGGTCCCAGGAGGGGTAGGAGGGTGGGTTGGGGTGGTCCCAGGAGGGGTTGGAGGGTGGGTTGGGGTGGTCCCAGGAGGGGATGGAGGGTGGGTTGGTCCCAGGAGGGAGGGAGGGTGGGTTGGGGTGGTCCCAGGAGGGGTTGGAGGGTGGGTTGGGGTGGTCCCAGGAGGGGTTGAAGGTGGGGTTGGGGTGGTCCCAGGAGGGGTTGATGCGGCTCAGGTGAGTGATTGTATGTGTGTTAATTATAATTGTATTTACCTGCAATAACTGGTTTACATAATATACTGATATTTATATTTTAACAGTATTGTGTCTCCAGCTGTATAACCATTCCTGCTGCTATTTGTTCTGATATATATTTTAACAGTATTGTGTCTCTAGCTGTATAACCATTCCTGCTGCTATTTGTTCTGATATATATTTTAACAGTATTGTGTCTCCAGCTGTATAACCATTCCTGCTGCTATTTGTTCTGATATATATTTTAACGGTATTGTGTAACCATTAGAGAGAATATAGTAGACGGTTGCTGTCAAAAAGTGATTGATGAGTTATTCCTGTGTTCTGTGTTTATATAATTTTAAAGACGTCATGCTATTTAGGGGGTATGCAAATGTTTGAAATAAAAATGAATGGCCTGATGATAGATGTGAGGTGTAGTGACCTTGTTGAACTTGAAACAGTTGGGATTTTTTGTAGTGAATGGGGAAGGCCTGAATTTGAACTGTTTGAAAAATGTGAAACAGTTGGGAATTTTTGTAGTGGACTTATGGAGCTGCTGTCAGGTGAGCTTGTGACCCCTTGTAGAATGAAAAAGTAATTTCCGGGATAGGTCTGCCTGAGTGTAAGTAAGTGTTAGACTTGTCCTGTTAACACTACGAACCTCAAGAGAGAGAAACCACAGAAAGCAACAACAACAAAAAATCTGAAAACATGGAGTTGTTAAGACACTGATGCCCACGTACCTATGTGAGAGTGGATTCTCAGCCCTCACTAGCATGAAAACTAAATACAGGCACAGACTGTGTGTGGAAAATGATTTAAGACTCAGACTCTCTCCAATACAACCCAACATTGCAGAGCTTTGTGCATCCTTTCAAGCACACCCTTCTCATTAACCTGTGGTGAGTTATTCAACATTTTTGATGAACAAATATGGTTTTATATGTAAGATGGCTAAATAAAGATGAAAATGATTGATTATTATTATATTATTATTTGTGCCCTGGTCCTATAAGAGCTCTTTGTCACTTCCCACGAGCCGGGCTGTGACTCACACTCATTCTTATGTTTATTAAATGTATCTTATAGTGTGCGTGTGTGTCAGGCTTACGATGTTGGCAAAAAACAATATTTGAGAGTACGCTGACCCTGGTGCTAGAGGGGGTTGAATGGTGCAGCAGGAGATTGAATGTTTGAAGGGGTACGGGACTATAAAACGTTTGGGAACCACTCCCATAGACAAAATTATTAATGTTGACTATTAAAAGGACCAGGATGAACAAAGATAGTTTACAGACAAAGACTTAGAAGGAGGATTAAAGCTCCCTAACATGTAATTATATCAAGAAGACTTTATAACTGTCCAAATAGGCTCTTTATTGACAACTCCAATAGGACAATTTGGGTCGACATGGAAGAAGAACTTAATGCCCCATTTGGAGCATCATATTATCTGAACACTTAAATGTGGGACTGCAGAATCCCATAACGTCCCATAATAAGAAATATGGAGTCAGATAAATAAGAGACGGACATCTTCACCTTTCCTGACAAGCTCTGCTTCGTTATGGAACAACCATGAATACACATTAGGAGGAAAGGTGGTTGTCTGGAAAGAGTGGGAGAGGTTTTGTTTTAGCCTCAACACTGATACATTTCACTTCTGCTTTTAGTGTCAACTTGACTTAGAGTGTGGCTGTGGAAGACTGGTCCCTTGATGATGTCTGCAAGTGGCTGAGTACCAATGATCTCCATGATTCCATCCCATCATTCCAAGGTTCACAATCTGTCTGCAGAATGCCAACTCTATTCAACTGTCCACTTTGCAACGAGCATCCTTTCTCTGTGTCCAGACTACTCACACATATTGTCCTCTATCACCAGCATGAACCACATGTTGTAATTACCTGTGGAGTTAATGGGTGTGGGAAAACAAATAGATGTATCAGTGTCTATCAGTCACACATCTACCAAAACCACACAGAGATTTTAAGATACAACTTAGATGAGAATTGTCCTCATGATGAATTTGAGACTGGGACTGATCCCATTGAAGATGACATGAGCGATGTGGAGAGTCTGCCAGAGACTGAATATGTTCAAGACACAGAGATCAACACTGAGCAGCTAATTGAAGGTTTCTGAAACAATATCTGTCTTTTTATTTAGTAAATCAGGAAAGAACACTGCATCCCAGCTACGGTACAGAATAACATTGTTGAGGATCTCAGAACCATTTTGGATGCATTATGACCCACTACAGTGATCCCCTCAGGTTTCATCTGACAAATAAATATGGTTGAACATGACAATCTCAGGGACTTTCTTAACAACTCTGCAGTATTTGAGGAATGCATTAGATGGATAAGCTCTGAGTGGATGCTGGAGCATTACTGTGTGAAAGAATTGGACATGGTCAGGACAACTGAAGTACCACTGAGCAACAAAGAAGGTTATAAAACAAGGTCATTTCCATACAGCTACATAGTCCCCAGGCTATATGAATATAAAGAGACATGAGACAAAACAATCATAATGAATCCGATTACATGGAGAGGGGGGACCTGATCCTAGACCATAATGAATCAGATTACATGGAGAGGAGGACCTGATCCTAGATCATAATGAATCAGATTACATGGAGAGGGGGGACCTGATCCTAGATCATAATGAATCAGATTACATGGAGAGGAGGGACCTGATCCTAGATCATAATGAATCAGATTACATAGTCCCCAGGCTATATGAATATAAAGAGACATGAGACAAAACAATGGACCTGTTGAATGGAATAATTTATATGACCTCTATGATTCATTTCATTCTTCAGTTCTACCAGCGAATGTGAGATGTTTAGATTCCGTAACATTTGAGGAGACATACAGTAATTTATCTGGCCATCTTTTCCCCTCCCTTTCTGGCTGCCCTCCTTCTTCCCTTCTAAGTTCAAGTTTGTTTATTTGTCATATACATGGAGGACACAGTGTGTTTATTTGTCATATACATGGAGTACACAGTGTGTTTATTTGCCATATACATGGAGGACACAGTGTGTTTATTTGTCATATACATGGAGTACACAGTGTGTTTATTTGCCATATACATAGAGGACACAGTGTGTTTATTTGTCATATACATGGAGTACACAGTGTGTTTATTTGCCATATACATGGAGGACACAGTGTGTTTATTTGTCATATACATGGAGTACACAGTGTGTTTATTTGTCATATACATGGAGTACACAGTGTGTTTATTTGTCATATACATGGAGTACACAGTGTGTTTATTTGTCATATACATGGAGTACACAGTGTGTTTATTTGTCATATACATGGAGGACACAGTGCAATGAAATGCTTCCTTGCAGGTTAACCTCTTGACAATGCAACAACAATAGAACAAGTCAGTAGCTAAGTTAATAGAAAGAGTACTACAATAGTAATAAACCCTTCATTCATCAGTATCCTGAACATAGCTGGGTGTTTCTGGGATAGAGGGTTGATATAAAAGTCTATATATTCAGCAATACAGTCAGATTCTGAGGCACAATCACTTCCTATTGGTCAGCTGCAGGGAACCACCCAAATCTCTGAGACACAATCACTTCCTATTGGTCAGCCGCAGGGAACCACCCACGTCTCTGAGACACAATCACTTCCTATTGGTCAGCTGCAGGGCCAACGTCTCAGGAGATATGTATTTTAGGCAGTAAGTAAAACTGCCTAGGCCTTGGAGAATCTGGCCCAAAAAGATAGACCATCTGTTTATCTGTAATGTACTTATCCTCATACAGTTTATCTCCTGGATTAATCTTTGTGTTTTCCGGTTGTGTTGAGTGGGACAATGGAACATAGTGTTTAACATGATCCTATTGTCTATTGGCTTCAAGAAGATATTCACTTTATCCATTACAACAATCTGAGCCCCCTTATCTGCTGGTTTAATCCCTATATTTCTAGAACGTTTATAAGGTTAAGATAATGAACATGTCCAGTTCTGAATTGTGAAAAGGAAGCCACATCCCTACATATAAGAGTATTTATAGTTTCTGACACCGACTCCAACTGAGGTTCCCAATGTGAGGGGTTTGGAAATATTATCTGAGGAAAATCGGTTTCATATTCACAATGATCTGATAACTTCAATCTTCTATGATAGACGTGTAGATCCCTCCGGAGCTCCTCCCAGTCCACCTGTTTAGGAGTTGGTATGAAAGTCAGTCCACCTGTTTAGGAGTTGGTATGAAAGTCAGTCCATCTGTTTAGGAGTTGGTATGAAAGTCAGTCCACCTGTTTAGGAGTTGGTATGAAAGTCAGTCCTCTTTCTAGAACATCACTCTCGGCTTGGTTGAGCCCAATGGGACATTGCTGGTCAAGACCTGAAATGGGTTGTGAAGTAGTATGGACATATTGATGGAACAAGGTCACTAAACTGGTGGTTAGACAGGATAGATCCAAGAGCCTCTGCTGTCATCTAGAGGGTGTTTCTCTGTACTGCTTGACACATGGAGACTCAATGGAGGCTCAGTGCAAGTGCTCAAAGTAGACTAGTGGTTAGAGCGTTGGGTCAGTAACTGGTATGGTCAGATAGACTAGTGGTTAGAGTGGTGGGTCAGTAACTGGTATGGTCAGATAGACTAGTGGTTAGAGTGGTGGGTCAGTAACTGGTATAGTCAGATAGACTAGTGGTTAGAGTGGTGGGTCAGTAACTGAAATGTTGCTGGTTTGAATACCTGAGCCGTCAAGGTAAAAATCTGTTGGTGCCCTTAAGCAAGGCACTTACACCTAATTTGCTCCAGAGGCGCCGTACTACTATGGCTGACCCTGTAAAACAACACATTTCTCTGCATCTATCTGGTGTCTGTGACAATCAAACATTTTAAAATCTAACCAACATAAAGAAAATGACAGCAATTACTTTTTTTATTACAACAGTTAATTTAATAATGCTGTTTATAAATCTTGTTGACATTCATCCAATTCATCCAGGGACACCTTGACTTGCATTACATTCTCACTGCAGAAAAATATTCTCATTAAATCACATGACTTCTAGTTAGAGAGAAGGATTCCTGTTAACACGGCCTGCTACAAGCAGGAAACAAGTTATGGACAAACCAGAAATGTAACATATATGTTTGATAGGAGCCCTGGATGATGAATGTGTGAACTATCTTGTCATCTCTTTGGGTAACCACAATGGAACATTCTAGTCTTTAAGGACATGAACTGGCAGAACAGGTTTCAGCAAAGTATGGAGTCATTGTTTTCAGGAAGGTGAAACCATGGTGATAGGAGAGACAGGAGGCAGACTAAGAGCAAGGGTAGCCACCTGAACTACTGCCCTACAAAGACAAAGAGCATCTACACAAACAGCCACCTGAACTACTGTCCTACAAAGACAAACAGCATCTACACAAACAGCAACCTGAACTACTGTAATACAAAGACAAACAGCATCTACACAAACAGCCACCTGAACTACTGTCCTACAAAGACAAACAGCATCTACACAAACAGCAACCTGAACTACTGCCCTAGAAAGACAAACAGCATCTACACAAACAGCAACCTGAACTACTGTCCTACAAAGACAAACAGCATCTACACAAACAGCCACCTGAACTACTGTCCTACAAAGACAAACAGCATCTACACAAACAGCCACCTGAACTACTGTCCTACAAAGACAAACAGCATCTACACAAACAGCCACCTGAACTACTGTCCTACAAAGACAAACAGCATCTACACAAACAGTGAATCTGAGAAAAATGGCTTTACAGTTTGTTTTCTAGTCCATGCATATCAACCATGACCACTGATCTGACCTATGACCCCTAAAATACTGATTATGCACTCTGCCTTGGTATGACCTTAAACAGCTGTCTGGGTTATGAAACAGCAAAGAGCAGAAATGTAGAAATCTAAATGTGTTGATCCAACATTCTGTTGTTTTTCTGTTTGATGGAAACAGTTTGAGAGTTCTAACTACATTCCAACTATTTTTAATTGTGTTTTGTAGTTGTTTTCATGTTTTGAATGTTGTATTGTAATTGTAGTAGGCCTAGCCCTCACCAACAGAGACAGCAACAGACGACACAGAGCAAGGGATGGAGAGAGGCAGAGGATGGGAGTGTACAGTAGACTGGGATTCTAATTACTGCACTGCGCACGTGTGTGTGTGTGTGTGTGTGTGTGTGTGTGTGTGTGTGTGTGTGTGTGTGTGTGTGTGTGTGTGTGTGTGTGTGTGTGTGTGTGTGAGAGAGTGAAAGGGTGTTTTGGTACTGTAGGAAATTTTAAAACCGTGGCTCATTGGACAGGTCAGAGTCTCAATACAATTGAAAACTTACCATCAACAAAACACCAAATGATGGAATTTCTTATGGAAGAATGGTGTCACATCCCTCCAATAGACTTCCAGACAGTTGTAGAATGTATGCCAAGGCACATTGTAAGAGCTGTTAAGAGAGAGGGAGTGGAGAGAGAACAGGCAGAACATGATATGTAAATGATCAGAGCAAACCAAAGTAACTTTCAGCGACCGAATGATCATTCAGACTCTGTTTCTATTGAGAGATAAAAGGTAAGACGATGATTGTGTATTCATATAGTTGATGATATTGTTATGTGTATTCATATAGTTGATGATATTGTTATGTGTATTCATATAGTTGATGATATTGTTATGTGTATTAATATAGTTGATGATATTGTTATGTGTATTAATATAGTTGGTGATATTGTTATGTGTATTCATATAGTTGATGATATTGTTATGTGTATTCATATAGTTGATGATATTGTTGTGTGTATTCATATAGTTGATGATATTGTTATGTGTATTAATATAGTTGATGATATTTTGGTGGACAGTGTTATAATAGTCCTACTCTCCTTAAAATGTTTTTGATATAAATTAGATGCGTGGGGTGAATTCGTTCTGTGCCCATCTGTGTGCCCCAGGGTGATCGCTCCTACACTATCTAGAATCTAAAAGGGTTCTTTGGCTGTCCCCATAGGAGAACCCTTTGTAGAACCCTTTTTGGTACTAGCTAGAACCCTTTTGGGTTCCGTGAAGAACCCTTTCCACAGAGGGTTCTACATGGAAGCCAGAAGGGTTCTACCTGGAACCCAAAATAATCTCCTATGGGGACAGTCGGAGGACCCGTTTGGAACCCTTTATCCTAAGTGTATAATGTATCATAGGTCTATAGACTTGTCTTCTCTAAACAGGTTTAAAACACAACAAGCAACAAACAAACATTTTCTCTTTCTAATCTAATGTTAATGCTTTTCACTCAGGAAGGTATGTTGTGTGAAAGAGAGACAAATAAATATTGTGGAAAGCCTAACAACAAATTACACTTCCTCAAAACAGGTTGTGTGTATTCATTAGTGCCGACTGTAGCAAAACGTTTGGCAACAGAAACCGTTTAGTCCATATTGTACAGTGTTTGGAGTAAACTACTAATATTTTAGAACTATTGGCTGTGGAGTAAACTAATGAATACAACCCCGTTTGTAGCCTACAACTCGGCTGTTGATACCTGATGCTGAAACCTGAACGTAGCCTGAGGGGTATACTATGATGCAAGCTAGATATACTGGTTTTCTAAAGTTAGCCAGCTTCAGTTAGCTTCACATTCCAGCTCAGACCTCATCCATCAGAATATACAGAGCGCTAGTCATCAGGAAGCTGCTCTCAGCAGAACAGAATATATCTCAATGACTTGACATGTTCTGGTTGTGAATTCAGGCTACAAGGTGAGAATCCTGACTCCAGTACTGGGTTAACCCTGTTTATACTGATACTGGGTTAACCCTATTTATACTGACACTGGGTTAACCCTATTGATACTAATACTGGGTTAACCCTCTTTATACTGATACTGGGTTAACCCTGTTGATACTGATACTGGGTTAACCCTATTGATACTGATACTGGGTTAACCCTATTGATACTGATACTGGGTTAACACTATTTATTCTGATACTGTGTTAACACTATTGATACTGATACTGGGTTAACCCTGTTTGTACTGATACTGGGTTATCCCTGTTTGTACTGATATTGGGTTAACCCTATTGCTGCGATTCATAGGGTGTTTGCCTTTTATGCCAGCGACCTTGGTTCACTGCCCTGCCCTGCTGTTTGCTACAATGTTAATACCATAGGCTGCCCAACATCCATTGAACAAAGAGACACCACAATATGAGTGAAAGTATTTTAGGAAAATATCAGTGAGTGTTGATTTAGAGTTGTCTTCTGGGTTCATCCTTGTAGCTGTCTTTATCAACAGGGTGAAATGTAACAAATGACATCAGAGTTGGGAGATAACCAGTCCCAGTTGAAATCACCATGACAACCATTTCATTATTTCTCCAGAGCAGCAAGGGAATCTAAAGACTCAACCTTTGTAGAATCACAATCACCTTTATTCACCAAGTACATTTGCACATACAGATGTAGGATCTTAATTTGAGTCAGTTTACTACAGCAGGAAAATACATTTTTGTTGTGGTTTTCGTAAGGAAAATTCAAGTCTGAAATTTCTATTTGCAAATTACAAACTTCAGAAGCCTTTTAAAACCTCTAATACACTACAAGTTGATATGGTGATGCTAGTGATAGACAACATTTAGAGACAGAATACAGATAGAAGAGTTTACACAAAGTTTCCCTACAACATTATACACAACTAGATAGAGTGAGCATAGAGCTTTAAGAAAATGAACAGTGGATATACAAATATACAGTACAGTGGATATACAGTACAGTGGCTATACAGTTGTTATACAGTACAGTAGATATACAGTTGATATACAGTACAGTGGATATACAGTTGATATACAGTACAGTGGCTATACAGTTGATAAACAGTGGATGTCCACATTTACAGTATCAGTATAAATATATCTAAGAGAGATGAACAGAGAGCTAATGCTGTATAGTTCAGTTATTTAGTGTACAGTTCAAAGATGGCTTGATGTGATGTGCAGCGTAGAGTGCATAGTCCTTTAGTCTCTATGGACCAGATGGCCAGTTGGTGAGGGCCACAGCATAGTCCTTTAGTCTCTATGGGCCAGGTGGCCAGTTGGTGAGGGCCACAGCATAGTCCTTTAGTCTCTATGGGCCAGGTGGCCAGTTGGTGAGGGCCACAGCATAGTCGTTTAGTCTCTATGGGCCAGGTGGCCAGTTGGTGAGGGCCACAGCATAGTCCTTTAGTCTCTATGGGCCAGGTGGCCAGATGGTGAGGGCCATAGCATGGGGAAAGAAACTGTTCAGATGGGGTCTATAACATCCAATCACATAGGTTTACAGCAGCTGACAGTTGCAACTTCATCGCGACTAACTCAAACTACCTTATTCAGATAAATACATCATCTCTGTAGATATAGGATCTTAATTTGATCACCCTGTTGCAGGAAAACTAAAGCGTGTAGTGTGTTGGAGTATATTTATGCTTTATATATTTATGCTTTATAAAAGGTTTCTGAAGATGATAAATTCCACTTTTCCATTTTAAAATTGTTAATTAATTATAATCCACATAATTAAAATGCCCTGTTGCTGCAGGATTATTTTCCTGGTCTAGCAAACTGGGTCAAATTAAGATCCAACATCTGTAGCAATATACCTCTAATGTATATGGCTCTATCAGGATATATATACCTCTCTCTAATGTATATGGTTATATCAGGATATATATTCCTCTCTCTAATGTATATGGTTATATCAGGATATATATACCTCTCTCTAATGTATATGGTTATATCAGGATATATATACCTCTCTCTAATGTATATGGTAATATCAGGATATATATACCTCTCTCTAATGTATATGGTTATATCAGGATATATATACCTCTCTCTAATGTATATGGTTATATCAGGATATATATACCTCTCTCTAATGTATATGGTAATATCAGGATATATATACCTCTCTCTAATGTATATGGCTCTATCAGGATATATATACCTCTCTCTAATGTATATGGTTATATCAGGATATATATTCCTCTCTCTAATGTATATGGTTATATCAGGATATATATACCTCTCTCTAATGTATATGGTTATATCAGGATATATATACCTCTCTCTAATGTATATGGTAATATCAGGATATATATACCTCTCTCTAATGTATATGACTATATCAGGATATATATACCTCTCTCTAATGTATGTGGCTATATCAGGATATATATACCTCTCTCTAATGTATATGGTTATATCAGGATATATATACCTCTCTCTAATGTATATGGTTATATCAGGATATATATACCTCTCTCTAATGTATATGGTTATATCAGGATATATATACCTCTCTCTAATGTATATGACTATATCAGGTTATATATACCTCTCTCTAATGTATATTGCTCTATCAGGATATATATACCTCTCTCTAATGTATATGACTATATCAGGTTATATATACCTCTCTCTAATGTATATGACTATATCAGGATTGGCTTTTGACCATTTAACATCTTTTATTTACTGTTGTTTAGGCTGGTTGAATGAGTTGTCTATGAAAGCTACAGGCGGCTGCACCAGTGACTGTAAGTTATGTGATTTCCTCATATGAAATTAAAAATATGTTTGTAGCCTACGCAGTTACAAAATGGCTGTTGAAACTGTGGCAAATATTTCTCATTGACAATAAATAAATGTGTTGGTATGTAGGAAAGACGGGCAGACTCTCGTACTGTAGGTCTAGGCTAGATACAAACTATTATAAGGTTAGGTCGATGTCAGACATTCAATAGTCAGAGTAGGTTTGAGTTATGATCACTTATCATGCTGACAAACCTGATGTTCTCTGTGAACTGATCTGAACAGGTTTAGACTGGTCATCTATGATATGTAGATTATATACAGTACATTCTCTGTCCTGCTACTGGTAGGACTATAACGTTATGTTGATCTGAACAGGTTTAGACTGGTCATCTATGATATGTAGGTTATATACAGTACATTCTCTGTCCTGCTACTGGTAGGACTATAACATTATGTGAACTGATCTGAACAGGTTTAGACTGGTCATCTATGATATGTAGGTTATATACAGTACATTCTCTGTCCTGCTACTGGTAGGACTATAACATTATGTTGATCTGAACAGGTTTAGACTGGTCATCTATGATATGTAGGTTATATACAGTACATTCTCTGTCCTGCTACTGGTAGGACTATAACATTATGTTGATCTGAACAGGTTTAGACTGGTCATCTATGATATATTTGACTAGGCAAGTCAGTTAAGAACAAATTCTTATTCACAAAGACTGCCTAGCCAAACCTGGATTTTACTGTTCCAATTGTGAGCTGCCCTATGGGACTCCCAACCACAGTCAGATGTGATGCTGCCTGGATTCAACCAGTGTAGATGTTATATAATATAAAGTAGACTAGGTTATAATGTATAGTAGTGGGTTGTTAGTGATATGTAGATGTTATATTATGTAAAGTAGTCTAGGTTATAATGTATAGTAGTGGGTTGTTAGTGATATGTAGATGTTATATTATGTAAAGTAGACTAGGTTATAATGTATAGTAGTGGGTTGTTAGTGATATGTAGATGTTATATTATGTAAAGTAGACTAGGTTATAATGTATAGTAGTGGGTTGTTAGTGATATGTAGATGTTATATTATGTAAAGTAGACTAGGTTATAATGTATATTAACAGTTTGTTAGTGATATGTAGATGTTATATTATGTAAAGTAGGCTAGGTTATAATGTATAGTGATCTAAATGTGTAGAGGTCTAAACTCTGGCTCCCGAGTGGCACTAAGTGCAAGAGATGTCACTGTAGGTTATAATGTATAGTAGTGGGTTGTTATATCACTAACTACCCACTACTATACATTATAACCTAGTCTACTTTACATAATATATATATATATATATAATATATACATACATGTTCATGTGATGCATTAAATCACCTGACTGTTTAGATATGTCAATTAATAAATGTTTTAGAGGAGATAATGAATAAATGACAACAATTGACATTAAAGAATTACTGTGTTAACCACAAGCAACATGTTGGATCTCTGTTTAGAGGTCAGTGCTCTAAAATGAGTCTCTCTGGGGAGAGAGAGGAGGGGGGCCCTGCCTCTAAAACCCATCTCTCTGGGGAGAGAGAGGAGGGGGGCCCTGCCTCTAAAATGAGACTCTCTGGGGAACATGACACCAAAGCTAAGAGGTGAGATGACAATTTTTGAAATAATTATTGAGTTTATTTCCAAAATGCATCACAATTGTTTTTTCATCAGAAATGGTTGCTTATTGGTACCTTCAATAATACTGTTCTCAGATTTTCAATTAATAGATTTTTGATGGGTATATCTTTTTAAAATTATTATTACTATTATTACTGCATGTCCTCTTTTTCAAGATGTGGCTGATTTAAACAGCCAGAATACGACATCTTGTTTCTAAATGGCTGCTGGAAATTTGATATGCATCGAAATCTTCATTCGAAGGCATCGAATTGAGCGAATGCTGCGCAGGTTCACTGAGTTGCAAACCAAATGGACAGGTCTAGCTCATTGATTTGTAGATCTGATGCAGTTGCTACCTCAGTTAATGAGCCCAGCAGGTGTCGTGAATGAGTTATGTAGAACCCACAGAAGGCCACAGGGAGGAGCAAGAGAGATAAAAACCCATACAGTTTTTTTACCTAAAAAACCCTCATCCTAATGTGTTTTGAAACTGGGTGACCTAGTAACCTTTATGTTAAAGTCCAGCATTTGGCGTTGGATAGGTGGGGCAGGTTTGAGACTGATCTAAGGAATTAACAAGAAAAAAACACTTCATTTCTCAGCTGCATCACCAATGTCTGTATGTCAATTAATACCTTTTAATTGCTAAATATTTCCAATAGATGGAAGCATAAGACCACGAAGCATCAGTTATAGGCTACAAGCAGCAATATGATTGGCATAAAATAGCATGCAACCACAGACTATATGTCCCATGATTTTCTAAAATGGTCACTCATTACTTTAGTTAGCTATATATCTCGTATTAGGCCTGTGTTGCTTTTTGGAGAGCAACATAATAGTGACTATAGCAGGTGTTGAACTCCGGGTGAATTATCACTAGTCAGAACCTCAACCTCAGTATACATGCATTATAAAAAACCATCTTAATATCTGATATTGGGAGTAAACAACCTCAGAATATTAAAGACAAGAGTGCATCTTCAAGCTGTGTAATAAATAAATAAAATGAATTACATTACGCTCTCTCATTCTCTCTCTCTGTGTGTGTGTGTGTGTGTGTGTGTGTGTGTGTGTGTGTGTGTGTGTGTGTGTGTGTGTGTGTGTGTGTGTGTGTGGGAGTGTGTGTGAGTGTGTGTGTGTGTGTGTGTGAGTGTGTGTGTGTGTGGGAGTGTGTGTGAGTGTGTGTGTGTGTGTGTGAGTGTGTGAGTGTGTGTGTGTGTGTGTGTGCCCTGTGGGAGTGTTGGCGCGTGTTATACACCTCCCTCTCTGCCAAGAAAACAATATACCCTAACTAACCCTCCCGGTTAGTAAATTTACCTCAAGCCCTTGGCTTTCACACAGGTAATAATAAACATGAATCATCATTATATTACTAAACAGTAATCTGTTAAATGCTTTTTCAGTCCTTCCTCTTGCGTTAGCAGTGTGGAAAGGAACAGAAAGAAGCCACACAGGAGTTTTCCTGTGAGGGGAGTGGTGGTGTGTCCAGGGAGAACTAAACTAATATTCTGAAATGTCATTTGTGGTCTTATGCTGCCATCTATTGGAATTATATAGCAACTGCAGTAGTACTGAATAATGTGTAATTCCTTACTAAAATAGTAATTTCTCAGAATTGCAAAATATAACATTTTGTAGTTCATTTTACCACTTACAATTATAAAATAACCATTTATAGCTTAACAAACAATGAAACTGATTTAAACCAAAAACACCATACATTTAGTTAATTATATATCAAAATATATTTTTGAACGTTTATCAACGTTCAAAGCAGAGTTACTTTCCCATTGTTCCTCAACTGTAGTGTCTGATATACCATTTTATAGCCCTGAGTCTCTACTTTTATCCAATGTAAAAAACACTTTTTCAAATTTTGCTACATAAGACTGAACCGAACCGGTCGGTCACATTTGACTGTATAAAACCTAGTAGTACTACTGATTTCTCTGAGAGTGAGGCAGATATATAGCATTTAGCCAAAAAAAATGATGATTTGTCTCTCTGAAATGAAAACATGAATTGAAAGATTTTATGCAAATAAATACATGTCTGTCATTGAACAATTGCATTTCATGATTAGATAGTGAAAAAACACACCAATCTCTTTCATAATTTCTTTAAACAATAAAAGCAAATTCTCGAACATTTCTGAAAATGCATATATAGCATTTTGGAATGAAACACAGTTACAGTATGTTTCCCCATCTGAGCTCAGAGTAGATGAGAGATGTAATGTTTGTCTGTTGTGTTGAAGACCAATCAAGCAGGAGAGACCAGCCTCCCCTGTACCCAGCTGTGTGTCCATGAAGAGTGATAAGTCTATGGGTCTACCTATACTGTTTAGAGAGGGAGACTTTTCTACTGAACAAAGGTAAGAAAAACTCGTGGGTCATGGTCAGTGAGTTAAACAACACTGTCTCTAGTCATTTATCCTCTCCCATTTTGCAATTTCTTTTTGTTGTTTTCATAATCCATAGGCTAATCCATTTTTCCATTTTCATAGTCCTAAAACAAAATTCAACAAACACAACATTCCCTCCCTGTGTGTGTGTGTGTGTGTGTGTGTGTGTGTGTGTGTGTGTGTGTGTGTGTGTGTGTGTGTGTGTGTGTGTGTGTGTGTGTGTGTGTGTGTGTGTGTGTGTGCGCGCACTCCCTGGATGAGGAGATGTAATCTCATGTTTTGTCCACAGAAACCAACAGGAGAGATCAGAGTCAGAGATTCTCAGTGGTCAGTCTTCCCAGAGTCATCAAACAGACCTGGCCTCCATATTCAGTGTATGTGGTCCTGTTATGTACATTTGTTTTTGTTTACCTCAAGTAAAGTTAATCTGTCAATCATTCATTAATGTGTTAATGAGAAAGCATTTATTCTCTTGCTTAACTTATTTACTTTATTTATTTCAGTTGCTTGAAGAGAAAATTATGACATTTGTGAAGAACGAGCTGAAGATGTTCAAGAGGATTCTTTGTCCAGAACTCCCACAAGGCTTTGAGAGTCAGAGGCAGGATAAGGAAGTGGTGGACGCTGAAGATGAGAAGCAGGAGAGCAGTGCCAGAGAGGGGGCTCTGAAGATCACACTGCACGTCCTGAGGAAAATGAACCAGAAGGAGCTTGCTGACACACTGGAGAAATGTAATAGCTGTCTGCCTCATGTTGAATGCTGTTTTATAACATTTAAAAGCTGTAGCTAAAGTACAGCTAAAGTAGCTGTGTAACTCAATGATATTGTAGCAGCCTTAACACAACACCTAGTGACCTCATCAAGTAGCAGCAGGGATGTTGTGGTGGCTAATTTCTGCATTACCAAATGAGGAGAGTTACAAACACACCAGTCCGAGTTAACTACATCTTTAATAATTAAGATACTTTTGCAAAAGTATCTTTGACCTTCAATAATGCACTCTCTCGAATGAACTATTGAACAAGGAAGGTAGGTTTTTACACCACAGTACAAAGAGCCTTTTATATCCGAGATCCACATGACGAACAACAGATCCCAAGAACAGTTCACAAAGGAACCTTATACTTCAGAGAGAGGAGTATCCACAGCCAGATATCATTTGCTATGAATTATCGTTCAGTGTGGTCCCCTTGAAGAGGTTCTAATCTCGTTCCTGGTACTCCATAATACAAAAACACCATCTCATCCAATGGCATATATCAATTGTCAACTCTAGATACTCCCATCTCAAGTAAACCCCCTCTTGACCCCACTCCTGGACAAGGTCACTGAGGGGAGCGACTTGCGCACAGACATTGTGAAGACAAATAATTGGTTCCCCATTAATCACGCCATCCCTTCACATGGTTTAAGAATAGGTAAAGACACATTCACATATGAAGACAATGTTCCATTCTGTCCTCCTCTCTTTCTGATATTCTGCAACAGAGACATGTAAAAGACAAGTCTGACCTCTCCCCTCTCTTGGCCCCAAGTAACTGAGCCCCAGCTAAGGGAAACGTGCAACTGAAAGACACCAGAGTCCAAAGGACACTTTCTAATGACAAGTATCTCACATAAGCATATTATACCAATAAAACATCTTAATTATCTATATTACCCAACTAATTCTGATTCATCCACCACAATGTGTTGTGGTGATTAATTTAGACAGAGAAGAGAGAGAGACAACATTAATAATACCATCAATTATACCAATAATTATATAATCAGTCACACCAGTCTGTAATGCATTATGAAAACATTTACACATTTATACAGTCAGTTAAGAGAATAAATTATTATAATTTTAAACTTTATAACAGTCCTACAATACTTTAGGCATTAAAACAGACGTAATATTAATATCCTCTGTGTTATTTCTTCATTCAGATGAGCTTGCTGTTATTTGCCAACGTCAACTCAAATCTAATCTAAAGAAGAAGTTTCAATGTGTATTTGAGGGGATCGCTAAACAAGGAAACCCAACACTTCTCAATAAGATCTACACAGAGCTCTACATCACAGAGGGTGGAACAGGAGAGGTCAATAATGAACATGAGCTGAGACAGATTGAGACAACAACCAGGAAACAAGCAAGACCAGAGACTGCAATCAAATGTAACGACATCTTCAAACCCTTAACTGGACAAGACAAACTTATCAGAACTGTGCTGACAAAGGGAGTCGCTGGCATTGGAAAAACAGTCTCTGTGCAGAAGTTCATTCTGGACTGGGCTGAAGGAAAAGCAAATCAGGATGTCCAATTTGTATTTTCATTCCCTTTCCGGGAGCTGAATTTGATGAAAGAGGACAAACACACTTTCATTGATCTTCTCAATCATTTCTCAATGGAAACCAAACAATCAGGAATCTCCAACTACAACAAGGACAAAGTTCTGTTCATCTTTGATGGTCTGGATGAGTGCCGACTGCCCCTAGACTTCCAGAAGAACAAGATATGTTGTGACGTCACAGAGTCAACCTCAGTGGATGTTCTGCTGACAAATCTCATCAAGGGAAATCTGCTTTCCTCTGCTCTCCTCTGGATAACTACCCGACCTGCAGCAGCCAATAAGATTCCTTCAGGGTGTGTTGACCAGGTGACAGAGGTACGAGGGTTCAATGACCCACAGAAGGAGGAGTACTTCAGAAAGAGATTCAGTGATGAGGACCTGGCCAACAGAATCATCTCACACATAAAGACATCAAGGAGCCTCCACATCATGTGCCACATTCCAGTTTTCTGTTGGATTTCTGCAACAGTCCTTGAACACATGATGGAACATAAGAGAGAAGAGATGCCCAAGACTCTGACTGAGATGTACACACACCTTGTGGTGTTTCACACCAAACAGAATAATGAAAAGTATCTTGGGAAAGAAGAGACAGGTCCACACTGGAATAAACAGAGCATTCTGTCACTGGGAAAACTGGCTTTTCAACAGCTTGTGAATGGCAATCTGATATTCTATGAAGAAGACCTGAAAGAGGCTGGTATTGATGTCATTGAAGCCTCAGTGTACTCAGGATTGTGCACACAGCTCTTTAAAGAGGAATGTGGGCTGTACCAGGACAAGGTGTACTGCTTTGTTCATCTGAGCATTCAGGAGTTTCTGGCTGCTGTATATGTGTTCCTCTCATTCATCAACAGCAATGAGAATCTAATGGCCAAACCTCAATCAACATCCAGGAACCTTTCTGCGCTGTTCAGAGACAAGCCTAAAGTTACTGTCTACAAGAGTGCTGTGGATAAAGCCTTACAAAGTGAGACAGGAAAACTGGACCTTTTCCTCCGCTTCCTCCTGGGCCTCTCACTGGAGTCCAATCAGAAGTACTTACGAGGTCTACTGACAAAGACAAGAAGCAGCTCACAGAGCCATGAAGAAACAATCAAGTACATCAAGGAGAAGATCAAGGAGAATCCCTCTCCAGAGAGGAGCATCAATCTGTTCCACTGTCTGAATGAACTGAATGACCATTCTCTAGTGGAGGAGATCCAAAGCTACCTGAGATCAGGAAGTCTTTTAAAACCCAAACTGTCACCTGCACAGTGGTCAGCTCTGGTCTTCGTGTTGCTGACTTCAGAAAAGGAGCTGGATGTGTTTGACCTGAAGAAATACTCCAGATCAGAGGAAGGTCTTCTAAGGCTGCTGCCAGTGGTCAAAGCCTCCAGAGCTGTTCTGTGAGTACATACAATTGCATTTAAGAACTAATCATCAAGAATAAATATTCAGTTTAGAGAAGAAAATGTATTATAGTATGTATATAATATATACTGCTCAAAAAAATAAAGGGAACGCTTAAAAGACACAATGTAACTCCAAGTCAATCACACTTCTGTGAAATCAAACTGTCCACTTAGGAAGCAACACTGATTGACAATAAATTTCACATGCTGTTGTGCAAATGGAATAGACAACAGGTGGAAATGATAGGCAATAAGCAAGACACCCCCAATAAAGGAGTGGTTCTGCAGGTGGTAACCACAGACCACTTCTCAGTTCCTATGCTTCCTGGCTGATGTTTTGGTCACTTTTGAATGCTGGCGGTGCTTTCACTCAAGTGGTAGCATGAGACGGAGTCTACAACCCACACAAGTGGCTCAGGTAGTGCAGCTCATCCAGGATGGCACATCAATGCGAGCTGTGGCAAGAAGGTTTGCTGTGTCTGTCAGCGTAGTGTCCAGAGCATGGAGGCGCTACCAGGAGACAGGCCAGTACATCAGAAGACGTGGAGGAGGCCGTAGGAGGGCAACAACCCAGCAGCAGGACCGCTACCTCCGCCTTTGTGCAAGGAGGAGCAGGAGGAGCACTGCCAGAGCCCTGCAAAATGACCTCCAGCAGGCCACAAATGTGCATGTGTCTGCTCAAACGGTCAGAAACAGACTCCATGAGGGTGGTATGAGGGCCCGACGTCCACAGGTGGGGGTTGTGCTTACAGCCCAACACCGTGCAGGACGTTTGGCATTTGCCAGAGAACACCAAGATTGGCAAATTCGCCACTGGCGGCCTGTGCTCTTCACAGATGAAAGCAGGTTCACGCTGAGCACATGTGACAGACGTGACAGTCTGGAGACGCCGTGGAGAACGTTCTGCTGCCTGCAACATCCTCAAGCATGACCGGTTTGGCGGTGGGTCAGTCATGGTGTAGGGTGGCATTTCTTTGGGGGGCCGCACAGCCCTCCATGTGCTCACCAGAGGTAACCTAACTGCCATTAGGTACCGAGATGAGATCCTCAGACCCCTTGTGAGACCATGTGCTGGTGCGGTTGGCCCTGGGTTCCTCCTAATGCAAGACAATGCTAGACCTCATGTGGCTGGAGTGTGTCAGCAGTTCCTGCAAGAGGAAGGCATTGATGCTATGGACTGGCCCGCCCGTTCCCCAGACCTGAATCCAATTGAGCACATCTGGGACATCATGTCTCGCTCCATCCACCAACGCCACGTTGCACCACAGACTGTCCAGGAGTTGGCGGATGCTTTAGTCCAGGTCTGGGAGGAGATCCCTCAGGAGACCATCCGCCACCTCATCAAGAGCATGCCCAGGCGTTGTAGGGAGTTCATACAGGCACGTGGAGGCCACACACACTACTGAGCCTCATTTTGACTTGTTTTAAGGACATTACATCAAAGTTGGATCAGCCTGTAGTGTGGTTTTCCACTTTAATTTTGAGTGTGACTCCAAATCAAGACCTCCATGGGTTGATAAATTGGATTTCCATTTATTATTTTTGTGTGATTTTGTTGTCAGCACATTCAACTATGTAAAGAAAAAAGTATTTAATAAGATTATTTCTTTCATTCAGATCTAGGATGTGTTGTTTAAGTGTTCCCTTTATTTTTTTGAGCAGTGTATATTGAAAAACATATTGAATCAATACATTGATGTTTACAGAATATTAATCTTTGGAAGAATTAACCAAATTCATCTACCATTGTCCTTCTACACTACTGGTGTTAAATTAATAGTGTGTTTGTGAAGTCATGATGATCTCTTTGTCAGGCTGTCAGGCTGTGGAGTCACAGAGGAAGGCTGTGCTTCTCTGGTCTCAGCTCTGGAGTCAAACCCCTCACACCTGAGAGAGCTGGATCTGAGTAACAATGACCTGAAGGATTCAGGAGTGAAGCTGCTCTCTGCTGGACTGGGGAATCCCCACTGTAAACTGGAGACTCTGAGGTCAGTATTCCTGTAGTTGGTCAACAAGTGATAACTGTTCACCAGATCCACATGTGTTTACCAGACACACATAGTCCACACCATATGTGTTTGGACAGTGAAGCTTTACAAAAATATCCTCAAATAAAAGGTGACATTATATACTGTCACCTCATATGAAACATTTGATCTCAAATCCAAAATGTTGGAGTATAGAGCCACATTTAAAATGTTAGCTTCACTGTCAAAACAGATATGGTGTGGACTGTATACTCAATACAATCTAAATCTGATATCTCACTGTCTGTCTTTTGACTGATACTGCTTTTTAAACTGGTCTGGTCAGTCTACTCAAATATTTGTACTATACATTTTTCTCTACAAGTGATATTATGATAATTTGTAATAATTCTACATTCATTAAGTTTTGAATAGATATGGCAGGTTTCAGGACATTGATATATTTGAATATGTTGAAAAAATATACTGCCACTATTTTCACCACCAAAGAATAGCAATGTGGTTTTAATATGATTTGACTCTTTGCAGGCTGTCAGGCTGTCTAGTCACAGAGGAAGGCTGTGCTTCTCTGGTCTCAGCTCTGAGGTCAAACCCCTCACACCTGAGAGAGCTGGATCTGAGTAACAATGACCTGAAGGATTCAGGAGTGAAGCTGCTCTCTGCTGTACTGGGGAATCCCCACTGTAAACTGGAGACTCTGAGGTCAGTATTCCTGTAGTTGGTCAACAAGTGATAACTGTTCACCAGATCCACATGTGTTTACCAGACACACATAGTCCACACCATATGTGTTTGGACAGAGAAGCTTACAGTTTTAATTTTGGTACTATTCTCCAGCATTTTGCATTTGAGATAGAATTTTTCATATCAGGTGACAGTATAGAATGTCACCTTTTATTTGAGGTTAATGGTGAGAGTTTTGTTGTAGCCTCTGTTACTCTCACTCATGATTAATGATTCAGTCATGATTTTTCTTAATCACGGCAGTCACAAGCTTGATGTAGTCATTTTTGGCAAGCAATATGAGACCAAATCCTCAACTTTTCACTACTTTAATACACTATACGGTAATTGGTCATAATACTTATGACTTCTTCAAATAAGGGGACTAGATACATAAAGTGCTTTCATTTCTAAATGGTGAAACAGATATGTATTAAAATACCCTCAAATAAAAGGTGACATTATATACTGTCACATCATATAAAACATTTGATCTGATATCCAAAATGTTGGAGTATAGAGCCACATTTAAAATGTTAGCTTCACTGTCAAAATAGATATGGTGTGGACTGTATACTCAATACAATCTAAATCTGATACCTCACTGTCTGTCTTTTGACTGATACTGCTTTTTAAACTGGTCTGGTCAGTCTACTCAAATATTTGTACTATATATTTTTCTCTCTACAATCAATATAAACATAATAATGACACATTCATTAATTTATGAATAGATATGGAAGGTTTCAGGACACTGATATATCTGAATATGTTCAAAAAATATACTGCCACTATTTTCACCACCAAAGATTAGCAGTGTGATTTTAATATGATTTGACTCTTTGCAGGCTGTCAGGCTGTCTAGTCACAGAGGAAGGCTGTGCTTCTCTGGTCTCAGCTCTGAGGTCAAACCCCTCACACCTGAGAGTGCTGGATCTGAGTAACAATGACCTGAAGGATTCAGGAGTGAAGCTGCTCTCTGCTGGACTGGGGAATCCCCACTGTAAACTGGAGACTCTGAGGTCAGTATTCCTGTAGTTGGTCAACAAGTGATAACTGTTCACCAGATCCACATGTGTTTACCAGACACACATAGTCCACATCATATTTGACTCTCTAACTTGTTGAATGCATTTGCCGTTTGTCTTGGTTGTGATTTGGATTATGTTTTTCCTAATAGAAACTGAATGGTGAATAATGTCCAGTCATTTTGGAGTCGCTTCACTTGTATTGTCAGTAAGAATAGAAGATGTTTCTGAACACTTCTACATTCATGTGGATGCTACCATGATTATGAATAATCATGAATGAACCGTGAATGATGATGAATAAGAACGTTACATAGGCACAAAGATCAGAACCCCTCTGTTATCGGTAATGGTGAGAGGTTAGCATGTTTTGTTGTAACCTCTGTTATTGGTAATGGTGAGAGGTTAGCATGTTTTGTTGTAGTCTCTGTTATTGGTAATGGTGAGAGGTTAGCATGTTTTGTTGTAGCCTCTGTTATTGGTAATGGTGAGAGGTTAGCATGTTTTGTTGTAGCCTCTGTTATTGGTAATGGTGAGAGGTTAGCATGTTTTGTTGTAGCCTCTGTTATTGGTAATGGTGAGAGGTTAGCATGTTTTGTTGTAGCCTCTGTTATTGGTAATGGTGAGAGGTTAGCATGTTTTGTTGTTGCCTTTGTTATTGGTAATGGTGAGAGGTTAGCATGTTTTGTTGTAGCCTCTGTTATTGGTAATGGTGAGATTTTAGGATGTTTTGTTGTAGCCTCTGTTATTGGTAATGGTGAGAGGTTAGCATGTTTTGTTGTATCCTCTGTTATTGGTAATAGTGAGAGGTTAGCATGTTTTGTTGTAGCCTCTGTTATTGGTAATGGTGAGGTTAGCATGTTTTGTTGTAGCCTCTGTTATTGGTAATGGTGAGAGGTTAGCATGTTTTGTTGTATCCTCTGTTATTGGTAATGGTGAGAGGTTAGCATGTTTTGTTGTAGCCTCTGTAACTTTATCACTCATTATTATTCATGATTCATTCATGATTTGTATTAATCATGGCATCATCAGGATTCATTTAGTAGTGTTTAGAAACATGTTATCTCCTCACTTATACTGAAAATTACTCCAGTCATCATCCACCATTTTATTATTGGGCAAAACACAACCCAAAACACAACCGAAACAAACTGAAAATGCGTCAATGTCACCTCATATGATTTGACTCTTTACAGGCTGTCAGGTTGTCTAGTCACAGAGGAAGGCTGTGCTTCTCTGGTCTCAGCTCTGAGGTCAAACCCCTCACACCTGAGAGAGCTGGACCTGAGCTACAATCACCCAGGAGACTCAGGAGTCAGACTGCTCTCTGCTGGACTGGAGGATCCACACTGCAGACTGGAGAAACTCAAGTATGTAGAGGGTTTATGTCAATGTTCATATCAGACATGTTTGACTTATCAGGCTAGTTAAGACAAACATTCTGACCACCACTTGGACAAAAGTGTGTGTGTGTGTGTGTGTGTGTATGTGTGTATGTGTATGTGTGTGTGTGTGTGTGTGTGTGTGTGTGTGTGTGTGTGTGTGTGTGTGTGTGTGTGTGTGTGTGTGTGTGTGTGTGTGTGTGTGTGTGTGTGTGTGTGTGTGTGTGTGTGTGTGAGTTCAGGTGTATCATTCAATGACTGTCTGTTCTTCTGCTTACCGCTACAGTGTGGAACATGGTGGAGAGAACACAATGAATCCTGGGCTTAGAAAATGTGAGTGTTGACTGCTGTGGAGAATATGACTAAGAATAAGTCTTAATTCAAGTTAAGTCAAAGTCAAAGACCACCATCATTACTTACTTGGTCATATTAAATATCAGCTGTAGTTCTACAGAAGCAGAAATCAGGGACACCAACGTTTACAAAGAGTTTGTTTGACAATGTGTGTGTCCAGTGTGTTTGTTTGTGGATGTATGTGTGTGTGTGTGTGTCCATGCATGCGTACAGGTGAGTGTGTGTGTGTGTGTGTGTGTTACGTTAGAAGTGTGTGTTTGTGTTCATGATGCATACAGGTGTGTGTGTGTGTGTGTGTGTGTGTGTGTGTGTGTGTGTGTGTGTGTGTGTGTGTGTGTGTGTGTGTGTGTGTGTGTGGTGCGTTCGTGTTACATAAGAAATGTGTGTTTGTGTTCATGCATGCATACAGTTTGTGTGTGTGTAATTAATGGGAATATGTGTGTGTGTGTTACATAAGAAATGTGTGTGTGTGTGTAATTAATCAGAATTTGTGTATTTTATATTACCATACAGTATAACATATGATTATTCAACAAGTCTCAAGATACCTTAACTTCTCCTTTTGATACCTAGAAACATCTACATTAAATTATTTAGTGAAAAGTGAGTTAACATTCTAATGTGAATGATGATGATTTCTAATATTGTGTATGGTTTCATCTATCAGATGTCTGTGATCTCACACTGGACCCAAACACAGTAAACAGACACCTCTCTCTGTCTGAGGAGAACAGAAAGGTGACATGTAGGACAGAGGAGCAGCCGTACCCTGATCACCCAGAGAGATTTGAGGACTGTAGACAGGTGCTGTGTAGAGAGGGTCTGACTGGGCGCTGTTACTGGGAGGCAGAGTGGAGTGGGGGAGGGGAGGCAGAGTGGAGTGGGAGAGGAGAGGCAGAGTGGAGTGGGAGAGGGGCTCTTATAGGAGTGACATATAAAGGAATCAGCAGGAGAGGAAGGGGTAATGACTTTGATATTGGATACAATGATAAGTCCTGGAGTCTGAACTGCTCTGACAGCAGTTACTCTGCCTGTCACAATAATAATTCCACTACCATAGACGTCCCCTCCTCCAGCTCCCACAGAGTAGGAGTGTATCTGGACTGGTCAGCCGGCACTCTGTCCTTCTACAGAGCCTCCTCTGATACACTGACCCACCTGTACACATTCACCTCCACATTCACTGAGCCCCTCTACCCAGGGTTTAGGGTTTATGATGACTCCTCAGTGACCCTGTGTCATGTGGTCTCTGTGTCAAACACAACATGATGTTTCACTCTAATCATGGTCATGTTCAGTAAGACACACTGGAGCAACAATGTAGAATATCTCTCTAGTCATGTTCAGTAAGACACACTGGAGCAACAATGTAGAATATCTCTCTGGTCATGTTCAGTAAGACACACTGGAGCAACAATGTTGAATATCTCTCTAGTCATGTTCAGTAAGACACACTGGAGCAACAATGTAGAATATCTCTCTAGTCATGTTCAGTAAGACACACTGGAGCAACAATGTAGAATATCTCTCTAGTGTGTAAACATATGATTGTAAATATTCATGAATAAACACCATTGAAGTTGACAGACATTGTCAACTAGAATAATGTATTAATATAATGAATCACCCCACTGTGTTGTAAAAACTGGTTTCATTTACACATCATTGATGTTGTTGTTGTTATTGGGCTTCTTGGTGTTTGTAAATATTGTACAATGTTTATTTGTCAAATTCTTGACACAACAATCTTGTTTCTGTATGAACTCAATTCAACTGAATGAAATGATGTGACAGATGTGACTAATAAAGGTTCATCAACCAGATGGAAGAAGAGAGGTGGAAATGTTTTAATATTGATCACAATATGGCAGTACAGTAATAGATGGAAGAAGGCTGTACTGGTTATGTTTCTATGTTAGACACTGTTGTTATCTCCCATCAGTCAGTACTGGTTATGTTTCTATGTTAGACACTCTGTTGTCATCTCCCATCAGTCAGTACTAGTTATGTTTCTATGTTAGACACTGTTGTCATCTCCCATCAGTCAGTACTGGTTATGTTTCTATGTTAGACACTCTGTTGTTATCTCCCATCAGTCAGTACTAGTTATGTTTCTATGTTAGACACTCTGTTGTTATCTCCCATCAGTCAGTACTAGTTATGTTTCTATGTTAGACACAAACCTTGTTTTGTATCGGTCCATGTTCTTCATCATTGAACTCACTAACTGCACTTGATTCCTGACCCTGCGTCTATGTTACACTTTATGATCAGACACTAATCATTCTGTTGTTACTACTGTATGATGCTGAGAGAACAGGACACTAATCATTCTGTGTTTTTACTACTGTATGATGCTGAGAGAACAGGACACTAATCATTCTGTTGTTACTACTGTATGATACTGAGAGAACAGGACACTAATCATTCTGTGTTGTTACTACTGTATGATACTGAGAGAACAGGACTATGGGTGCATCTCAACAATCTGAAGTGGCCTCCTCTCCTTTATCTGGACTCATCTGAAAACACAAGACAGGTCAAAGTAACATGGTGGCTTCCTACCTGGACATTGCTTTTACCTGTGAAGTTCTCTCATGTCAGTTGAGATGAAACAAGTTAGACAAAAATCTCCTGGATGCCCCTCTAACTGGTTATTTCATGGAAACTTGTCAATCATCTCTGACTCCTCCCACATGCTGAAATCTTACTTCACATACTAAAGAAAGTACCTACATAACAGCTTTTTCAGCTGTTAAATGCAACCACAAAACAATATTTATAAAAACAGTCTATTAATATGGTTGTTGAACACTATAATGTGTTAAGCAGCATGATAGCTGTACTTTCAGGTTATGGTTGTTGAACACTATAATATGTTAAGCAGCATGACAGCTGTACTTTCAGGTTATGGTTGATGCGGCTTGTTTGCCATTAGCCAATCAGTGTTATCAACTAGTTCAAAACACATGAAAGCACACAACTCATTGCGCCCAGTTTACAAGTAGTATTTTCTGAGCTGCCTACTGTAATGGAAATTACATGATTAAAGGTTTTACTAAATGATTTCACCCAGAAAAGGTATAGCCAAGATTATAAGATGACTGTACTAATGTGTGTGTGTAGGAAAAGTTTAAGCTTAATGATTTAGCAATGTAAGCAAGACATTCAAGGGAAAAGGGGAACTGTTACCAGACAGCAGACAACTTGTGACTACTGTGAAACTGATAACAGGAAGAAGGTCTCCTCACCCAGGGAGGGGAGAAACCGTTAGGCTTGCAGTAGATTATGTAGCATGTCCAGGATATGATAAGCAATGTATGTATTGGAGCAGCATTGACAATGTTAGAGAAGAGGAGGGGCATTTATATGACGAAATGAGTAATATAAAAGGCTGTGTACATTGTATGATATTCAGAGCTCTCGTCAATAAACGTTCTGATCATTGTTAGCTGGGTCTCAGTCTGTTTCTTTCAAATCAAATCAAATTTTCAAATCAAATCAAATTTATTTATATAGCCCTTCGTATATCAGCTGAAATCTCAAAGTGCTGTACAGAAACCCAGCCTAAAATCCCAAACAGCAAGCAATGCATGTGAAAGAAGCACGGTGGCTAGGAAAAACTCCCTAGGAAAAACTCCCTAGAAAGGCCAAAAACCTAGGAAGAAACCTAGAGAGGAACCAGGCTATGAAGGGTGGCCAGTCCTCTTCTGGCTGTGCCGGGTGGATATTATAACAGAACATGGTCAAGATGTTGAAATGTTCATAAATGACCAGCATGGTCAAACAATAATAATCATAGTAGTTGTCGAGGGTGCAACAAGCACGTCCGGTGAACAGGTCAGGGTTCCGTAGCCGCAGGCAGAACAGTTGAAACTGGAGCAGCAGCATGGCCAGGTGGACTGGGGACAGCAAGGAGTCATCATGCCAGGTAGTCCCGAGGCATGGTCCTAGGGCTCAGGTCCTCCGAGAGAAAGAAAGAGAGAAAGAGAGAATTAGAGAGAGCATATTTAAATTCACACAGGACACCGGATAAGACAAGAGAATACTCCAGATGTAACAGACTGACCCTAGCCCCCCGACACATAAACTACTGCAGCATAAATACTGGAGGCTGAGACAGGAGGGATCAGAAGACACTGTGGCCCCATCCAATGATACCCCCGGACAGGGCCAAACAGGCAGGATATAACCCCACCCACTTTGCCAAAGCACAGCCCCCACACCACTAGAGGGAAGTCTACAACCACCAACTTACCGTCCGAAGACAAGGCCGAGTATAGCCCACAAAGATGTCCGCCACGGCACAACCCAAGGGGGGGGCGCCAACCCAGACCGGAAGACCACGTCAGTGACTCAACCCACTCAAGTGACGCACCCCTCCCATGGACGGCATGGAAGAACACCAGTAAGTCAGTGACTCAGCCCCTGTAATAGGGTTAGAGGCAGAGAATCCCAGTGGAAAGAGGGGAACCGGCAAGGCAGAGACAGCAAGGGCGGTTCGTTGCTCCAGCCTTTCCGTTCACCTTCACACTCCTGGGCCAGACTATTCTTAATCATAGGACCTACTGAAGAGATAAGTCTTCAGTAAAGACTTAAAGGTTGAGACTGAGTCTGCGTCTCTCACATGGGTAGGCAGACCATTCCATAAAAATAGAGCTCTATAGGAGAAAGCCCTACCTCCAGCCGTTTGCTTAGAAATTCTAGGGACAATTAGGAGGCCTGCGTCTTGTGACTGTAGCGTACGTGTAGGTATGTACGGCAGGACCAAATCGGAAAGATAGGTAGGAGCAAGCCCATGTAATGCTTTGTAGGTTAGCAGTAAAACCTTGAAATCAGCCCTTGCCTTAACAGGAAGCCAGTGTAGGGAGGCTAGCATTGGAGTAATATGATCAAATTTTTTGGTTCTAGTCAGGATTCTAGCAGCCGTATTTAGCACTAACTGAAGTTTATTTAGTGCTTTATCCGGGTAGCCGGAAAGTAGAGCATTGCAGTAGTCCAGCCCAGAAGTAACAAAAGCATGGATTAATTTTTCTGCGTCATTTTTGGACAGAAAGTTTCTGATTTTTGCAATGTTACGTAGATGGAAAAAAGCTGTCCTTGAAACAGTCTTGATATGTTCTTCAAAAGAGAGATCAGGGTCCAGAGTAACGCCGAGGTCCTTCACAGTTTTATTTGAGACGACTGTACAACCATCCAGATTAATTGTCAGATTCAACAGAAGATCTCTTTGTTTCTTGGGACCTAGAACAAGCATCTCTGTTTTGTCCGAGTTTAAAAGTAGAAAATTTGCAGCCATCCACTTCCTTATGTCTGAAACACAGGCTTCTAGCGAGGGCAATTTTGGGGCTTCACCATGTTTCATTGAAATGTACAGCTGTGTGTCGTCCGCATAGCAGTGAAATTTAACATTATGTTTTCGAATGACATCCCCAAGAGGTAAAATATATAGTGAAAACAATAGTGGTCCTAAAACGGAACCTTGAGGAACACCGAAATTTACAATTGATTTGTCAGAGGACAAACCATTCACAGAGACAAACTGATGTCTTTCCGACAGATAAGATCTAAACCAGGCCAGAACTTGTCCATGTAGACCAATTTGGGTTTCCAATCTCTCTAAAAGAATGTGGTGATCGATGGTATCAAAAGCGGCACTATGATCTAGGAGCACGAGGACAGATGAAGAGCCTCGGTCTGACGTCATTAAAAGGTCATTTACCACCTTCACAAGTGCAGTCTCAGTGCTATGATGGGGTCTAAAACCAGACTGAAGCGTTTCGTATACATTGTTTGTCTTCAGGAAGGCAGTGAGTTGCTGTGCAACAGCTTTTTCAAAACATTTTGAGAGGAATGGAAGATTCGATATAGGCCGATAGTTTTTTATAATTTCTGGGTCAAGATTCGGCTTTTTCAAGAGAGGCTTTATTACTGCCACTTTTAGTGAGCTTGGTACACATCCGGTGGATAGAGAGCCGTTTATTATGTTCAACATAGGAGGGCCAAGCACAGGAAGCAGCTCTTTCAGTAGTTTAGTTGGAATAGGGTCCAGTATGCAGCTTGAGGGTTTGGAGGCCATGATTATTTTCATCATTGTGTCAAGAGATATAGTACTAAAACACTTTAGTATCTCCCTTGATCCTAGGTCCTGGCAGAGTTGTGCATACTCAGGACAATGGAGCTTTGGAGGAATACCCAGATTTAAAGAGGAGTCCGTAATTTGCTTTCTAATGATCATGATCTTTTCCTCAAAGAAGTTCATACATTTATTACTGCTGAAGTGAAAGCCATCCTCCATTTGCGAATGCTGATTTTTAGTTAGCTTTGCGACAGTATCAAAAATAAATTTAGGATTGTTCTTATTTTCCTCAATTAAGTTGGAAAAATACCGGAACCTTACACCTTCTGGTATACAAACTGAGTAGTTAAATTGAAGTTCGGTTTAAGAACATTGATAACTTAATTCCCATAACAATTCGGTCCTTCGAGCCGGATCCCAAAATCTGTCCCTGTCTTCCTAAGGTAACACGCCGAAAACCGTGCACGGGCAGGTCATTGACTCGTAAATTAAAGACCTGACCCCTGAAATTGGGGTTCCATAACAGGCCAGTAAATATCTAAGGTCGACAGAGACGGTGACGGAATCCAACCTACATTGCTTTTCCCAGCCTACAAGACAAAGGTCAGTAAATCTTTATTTACGTGCATTTGGGGGAATAATACCTGTATGATTGCATCTAGTGGAGAAGGGAGTTAGTGTAGAATAGGTGTTAAACGCCGAAATATCCATTGGGCCATACTAACCTGGTGACCTGTCTTTAGAATATTGTGTGGAGAACCCTGATATAGGTAGTATTCTATGCAATTGGAAGAGAGGAATTGGGTGTAGAACCATCCTAGGCAAGGTGTGGGGGGGGTCCGTAATGACCCTAGGTATCTGTGGCCACTACCAATGTAAACTATCTAATGTTGAGGCCTAACGGTTAAACTGGTCAAGATACATTGGACGGGCTAATGCTCTGAGATCTAACGGATAACTGATCTAGAGTATATTAGCGGGGAAGGTAGTCGAGATCTAACAGGGCACAAAAATTGGTCTGACTATTCTGTGGAAGGAGGGAGCACACACACATAGATTGTGAGAAGTGAAAAGCACATACACAGAGATCGTGAGTGTGAGCACCCACATAGAGAGGAGTGATAAACACATAGATTGTGAGACACATAGAAGGTTTAAATTGAAACAGAGTAAAAGTACACACACATAGATTAAGGATAATAACAGATTATAGAAACACACGCATAGATTGTGCAACCTAATAACAAATAGTTATTGAATAACCATGGGTGGTAAATCCTCAAAGGAGGTGCAGGAATTAACTGGAGATGAGCGGTATATGGAGTTAAATGTTATAAAATAAATATTTATTTCGGTCCAATGTGGAGAAGGAAGTATTAATTTGATGGAAGTTCGGAAGTAGAAAAGTTGGGACTAATGGTAAGAAAGATACATAAGGTATGTGGGGTCAAGAGATGGAAACAGCAGGTCGAGGGTTAGATATAGGGTGTGGCTGTCTGAAGCCCGGACAAGAAGGCAAGTGTAGAGAGGGAAAAGAAAATGATGTGCGTGTGAGATAGAGTTATTGACCAGTTAAAAGTCCTAAGTTCGGTAACTCGTATATGTGTGAGACCTAATAACTTATCAAAAGTCACAATAGTAATTATTCCTAAATTCTGAGAAGGAGAAAAAGAGAGAGGCAGAGTCAACAGTCGCAGGAGAAAGGCTTAGACATTTACATTAGGGCTATGTTCTGGAAATTGTATCGATAGTATGTGCCTAATTTTACGACCACAGACATTGATAAATAGGGTTATTTGCGAGGAGTGTCCATCAGTTCAATAGCGCGTTGGTGATTCTGTGGTAGAATTCTCGCCTGCCATGCGAGAGGCTCGGGTTCACTTCTCAGCCTATGCATCAGTGGATTAAAATTGGATTTGCTGATTGCCATTCAACTGTTGGTATGTTTTGCCTGGAAAGATACGGTTGTTAGTGGTTGTTTAAGATATAAACCGAACGTTTTGAGGGCTTGTTTAGTTTAAATTGAAGAGACAGTTACCGAAATCTAATGAATTATAATGAGCTGATAGGTGATTGCGATAGAATAGTACCGAGTGAAATGTTTTTTTTTGTCTTATTTGAAGGGAGTTGTATTAACTTCTATGGGCTTGGCGATACAGACTAGGCGCCATGTTGGAGAGATCTAAAATCAAATATACTATGTAAATATTCCCTTACCTTTGATTATCTTCATCAGAAGGCACTTCCAGGATTCCCAGGTCCATAACAAATGTAGTTTTGTTCGAAAAAGCTCATAATTTATGTCCAAAAAGCTCCGTGTTGTTAGCGCGTCCTGTAGGCTACTCAAAAAACATGAACGTCGCCCGCCGGACTTGTCTTCACCAAAGAGGGGAAAAAAATATTTACGTTCGTTCAAACATGTCAAACGTTGTATAGCATAAATCATTAGGGCCTTTTTCAATCAGAACTTCAATAATATTCAAGGTGGACGATTGCATTCTCTTTTAAAACGTATTGGAACGAGAGTACCCAAACATGCACTCGCGCGCCAGAGCAGTATAGGCCATCCACTTATGACCAACGTTCCAAGTCTCTTGTTCGGTCAGTTTTCACAGTAGAAGACTCAAACCAATTTGTAAAGACTGGTGACATCTAGTGGATGGCGTAGGAAGTGCTCAATGATTAATAAGTCCCTGTGTGTTTCAATGGCATAGGCTTAAAACCTCTTGCGACTCTCATCCCGTTAGCGGGATCATTTTCCAGCGAAAACTCCTAGCTACATTAGCATAACGAAATTCAATATATTTTTTTTTTCAAATATAGGACTGTCTCATATCGTTTTATAGATACACCTCTCTTGAATCGACCCTCGTCGTCCGATTTCAAAAAGGTTTTACAAGAAAAGCACAACATTAGATTATGTTAGAGGAGTACATGGTAAAAGTAGCATCATTTGAATTTTCCGACCAAACACATGCATCACAAATAACCAAAAAACAGCTAAATGCAGCACTAACCTTTTACAAACTTCATCAGATGACACACCTAGGACATCATGTTACACACATCATGCATTATTTTGTTCAATAAAGGTCATATTTCTATATAAAAACAGCATTTTACATCGGCGTCTGACGTTGGCTAACTATTTTCCCATAAAATGCGTCCCGGGAAACAGTGCTACAATTTCATAAATTACTATTCGAAAACGATTTTTTTATTTTATATTGTCAATCTAAGATTTATAGATGAATATCTCTTGAAAACACCCGTCATAACAGATTTTAAATTAACTTTACAGGGTAATCACACTTTGAGATAAAAGGGGATGCGATACTCAGAAAATGAGCTAGAAAACCTAGCTCGGCGCCATCTTGGAACAATCGCAAATCACATCTGATCTTGTATAATATTGTCAATAATCCCTTACCTTTAGTTGTCTTCATCAGAAAGCACTTCCAGGAATCCCAGGTCCACGACAAATGTATTTTCGGTCGAAAAAGTCCATCCTTTATGTTCCATTAGCTTGCTGTTGTTAGCGCGTCTGAAGGCTGTATCCAAATGTTGATCCGTGCGCGGGACTTAGGTTAGGAAAAATAACTTTTTTCCCTCCTTTAGGTTCGTTCAAACATGTCAAACGTTGTATAACATTAATCTTCAGGGCCTGTTTCAACAAGAGAGCCAATAAGATTCGAGTGGGACGATTTCATTGTGTTTCAAAACGTTTCCAAAGGTGGGGGTAGACACGGCCGCCGACGTCACAATGCTGATGGCCCTCCTACTGTGACCAATTGCCACAGCGTCTCCTTCACTGAGTTTCGACAGTAGAAGGCTCAAAACACTTTGTAAAGACTGGGGACATCTAGTGGAAGCACTAGAAAGTGCTCAATGAACGTTTTTTCACGTTGTGAATTACAGGGAAGGCTGTGAAGTCGAGTCCACAATTCAGAATCCCACTTCCTGTTTCAATCGGTCTCGGGGTTTTGACTGCCATATGAGTTCTGTTATACTCACAGACACCATTCAAACAGTTTTAGAAACTTTAGGGTGTTTTCTATCCATATAAAATAAGTATATGCATGTCCTAGCTTCTGAGTTTGATTAGTAGGCCGTTGAAAATGGGAACGAATTTTTTCCAAAATGCGCTGTGGCGCCCCCTATGGTAGGATATCCGTAAGAAGTTAAAAGTAATTCAACACATCAGATATACACTTCCTGTCAGAATTTGTCTCAGGGTTTTGACTGCAATATGAGTTCTGTTATGCTTACAGACACCATTCAAACAGTTTTAGAAAATTTAGAGTGTTTTCTATCCAAATCTGTTAATAATATGCATATCCTAGCTTCTGAGTTGGTGTAGGAGGCAGTTAAAAATGGGCACATATTTTTTTCAAAATTCTCAATACTGCCCCCTAGCCCCAACAGGTTAATGGCATCAACATGTACATGCAGTATGACAGATCTACAAGTTGTTCAATGAATCAGGAAAGCAGCTGATACAGCAGTCAGCACAGCCAGGAGGACACGATGGTAGATGGTATACTGTAGCCTGTCAATATGCAATGGGACCAGGGAGGACACAATAGTAGTTGGTATACTGTAGCCTGTCAATATGCAATGGGACCAGGGAGGACACAATGGTAGATGGTAAACTGTAGCCTGTCAATATACAGTGGGACCAGGGAGGACACAATGGTAGATGGTATACTGTAGCCTGTCAATATGCAATGGGACCAGGGAGGACACAATGGTAGATGGTATACTGTAGCCTGTCAATATGCAATGGGACCAGGGAGGACACAATGGTAGATGGTATACTGTAGCCTGTCAATACGCAATGGGACCAGGGAGGACACATTGGTACATTTACATTTACATTTACGTAATTTAGCA
Source organism: Salmo trutta (assembly GCF_901001165.1). Lineage (NCBI taxonomy): Eukaryota > Metazoa > Chordata > Actinopteri > Salmoniformes > Salmonidae > Salmo > Salmo trutta. Next base: position 42,288,902 of record NC_042988.1, read on the forward strand.
GACGCTCTTATCCAGAGCGACTTACAACTTGGTGCATTCACCTTATGATATCCAGTGGAACAACCACTTTACAATAGTACATCTATATCTTGTTTCTTTTTTGGGGGGGGGGGGGTTAGAAGGATTACTTTATCCTATCCCAGGTATTCCTTAAAGAGGTGGGGTTTCAGGTGTCTCCGGAAGGTGGTGATTGACTCCGCTGTCCTGGCGTCGTGAGGGAGCTTGTTCCACCATTGGGGTGCCAGAGCAGCGAACAGTTTTGACTAGGCTGAGCGGGAACTGTCTTCCGCAGAGGTAGGGGTGCCAGCAGGCCGGAGGTGGATGAATGCAGTGCCCTTGTTTGGGTGTAGGGCCTGATCAGAGCCTGAAGGTACAGAGGTGCCGTTCCCCTCACAGCTCCGTAGGCAAGCACCATGGTCTTGTAGCAGATGCGAGCTTCAACTGGAAGCCAGTGGAGTGTGCGGAGGAGCGGGGTGACGTGAGAGAATTTGGGAAGGTTGAACACCAGACGGGCTGCGGCGTTCTGGATTAGTTGTAGGGGTTTAATGGCACAGGCAGGGAGCCCCGCCAACAGCGAGTTGCAGTAATCCAGACGGGAGATGAGAAGTGCCTGGATTAGGACCTGCGCCGCTTCCTGTGTAAGGCAGGGTCGTACTCTGCGAACGTTGTAGAGCATGAACTTACAGGATCGGGTCACCGCCTTGATGTTAGCGGAGAACAACAGGGTGTTGTCCATGGTCACGCCAAGGCTCTTAGCACTCTGGGAGGAGGACACAATGGAGTTGTCAACCGTGATGGCGAGATCATGGAAAGGGCAGTCCTTCCCCGGGAGGAAGAGCAGCTCCATCTTGCCGAGGTTCAGCTTGAGGTGGTGATCCGTCATCCACACTGATATGTCTGCCAGACATGCAGAGATGCGATTCGCCACCTGGTTATCAGAAGGGGGAAAGGAGAAGATGAATTGTGTGACGTCTGCGTAGCAATGATAGGAGAGACCATGTGAGGATATGACAGAGCCAAGTGACTTGGTGTATAGCGAGAATAGGAGAGGGCCTAGAACTGAGCCCTGGGGGACACCAGTGGTGAGAGCACGTGGTGCGGAGACGGATTCTCGCCACGCCACCTGGTAGGAGCGACCTGTCAGGTAGGACGCAATCCAAGAGTGAGCCGCGCCGGAGATGCCCAACTCGGAGAGGGTGGAGAGGAGGATCTGATGGTTCACAGTATCAAAGGCAGCAAATAGGTCTAGAAGGATGAGAGCAGAGGAAAGAGAGTTAGCTTTAGCAGTGCGGAGAGCCTCCGTGACACAGAGAAGAGCAGTCTCAGTTGAATGACCAGTCTTGAAACCTGACTGATTTGGATCAAGAAGGTCATTCTGAGAGAGATAGCAAGAGAGCTGGCCAAGGACGGCACGCTCAAGAGTTTTGGAGAGAAAAGAAAGAAGGGATACTGGTCTGTAGGTGTTGACATCGGAGGGATCGAGTGTAGGTTTTTTGAGAAGGGGTGCAACTCTCGCTCTCTTGAAGACAGAAGGGACGTAGCCAGCGGTCAAGGATGAGTTGATGAGCGAGGTGAGGTAAGGGAGAAGGTCTCCAAAAATGGTCTGGAGAAGAGAGGAGGGGATAGGGTTAAGCGGGCAGGTTGTTGGGCGGCCGGCCATCACAAGACGCAAGATTTCATCTGGAGAGAGAGGGAAGAAAGAGGTCAAAGCATAGGGTAGGGCAATGTGAGCAGGACCAGCGGTGTCGTTTGACTTCAAAATGGTTGACGAAGTCATCCGCAGAGAGTGAGGAGGGGGGAGGGGGAGGAGGATTCAGGAGGGAGGAGAAGGTGGCAAAGAGCATCCTAGGGTTAGAGGCAGATGCTTGGAATTTAGAGTGGTAGATAGTGGCTTTAGCAGCAGAAACAGAGGAGGAAAATGTAGAGGAGGGAGTGAAAAGATGCCAGGTCCGCAGGGAGGCTAGTTTCCCTCCATTTCCGCTCGGCTGCCCGGAGCCCTGTTCTGTGAGCTCGAAATGAGTCGTCAAGCCACGGAGCAGGAGGGGAGGACCGAGCCGGCCGGGAGGATAGGGGACATAGGGAGTCAAAGGATGCAGAAAGGGCGTAGAGGAGGGTTGAGGAGGCAGAATCAGGAGATTGGTTGGAGAAGGATTGAGCAGAGGGAAGAGATGATAGGATGGAAGAGGAGAGAGTAGCAGGAGAGAGAGAGTGAAGGTTGCGACGGCGCAATACCATCTGAGTAGGGGCAGAGTGAGTAGTGTTGGAGGAGAGTGAGAGGGAAAAGGATACAAGGTAGTGATCGGAGACTTGGAGGGGAGTTGCAGTGAGATTAGGTGAAGAACAGCATCTAGTAAAGATGAGGTCAAGCGTATTGCCTGCCTTGTGAGTATGGGGGACGGTTAGAGGGTGAGGTCAAAAGAGGAGAGGAGTGGAAAGAAGGAGGCAGAGAGAAATGAGTCAAAGGTAGACATAGAGAGGTTAAAGTCACCCAGAACTGTGAGGGGTGAGCCATCCTCAGGAAAGGAACTTATCAAGGCGTCAAGCTCATTGATGAACTCTCCAAGGGAACCTGGAGGGCCATAAATAGTAATAATGTTAAGATCGAATGGGCTAGTGATTGTGACAGCATGGAATTCAAAGGAGGAGATGGGTCAGGGGAGAAAGAGAGAATGTCCACTTGGGAGAGATGAGGATTCCAGTGCCACCACCCCGCTGACCAGATGCTCTCGGGGTGTGCGAGAACACGTGGGCAGATGAGGAGAGAGCAGTAGGAGTAGCAGTGTTTTCTGTGGTAATCCATGTTTCCCTCAGCGCCAAGAAGTCGAGGGACTGGAGGGTAGCATAGGCTGAGATGAACTCTGCCTTGTTGGCCGCAGACCGGCAGTTCCAGAGGCTGCCGGAGACCTGGATCTCCACGTGGGTCGTGCGCGCTGGGACCACCAGGTTAGAGCAGCAGCGGCCACGCGATGTGAAGCGTTTGTATGGCCTGTGCAGAGAGGAGAGAACAGGGATAAACCTACACATAGTTGATAGGCTACAGGAGAGGCTACGCTAATGCAAAGGAGATTGGCATGAAAATTAACTAAACAACTGGGGAAGCGAGAGAGCAGGGCCTCCCTCACTAACAATTCACTGAAACACTAAAACACTAAAATATAACTTTCCTAGCTTCCACTTAGAAATTATAATTGATATGAACAACAGTGGTTCATTGTTTCCAGGAATAGGCTCAAACTTAGTTTATTCAGCTAGATAACTTGGTACAGTATTCTTCCGTGAAACCCACCTAGTGCACCGTATCCTATGATACCGTAGCTAACTAGCATGCTAGCATCCAATAACGGTTAGCACCAATACTTGGTTACAACAAACTACCAATGGATCATTCGTGTCCGTGTCTAGTTCATAACGCAGAAGTAATTAAACGTTGGCTAGCTAACACAAAGTCAGTCCTGCTAGCTACACAAGTGGACTACACATCTCGTTTGTTCAGAAAGTTAAGCTTACGTTGCAAAAATCTTATTGACTAAAAATGATACAGCTAACTGGTAGAGTTGGCTAGCTAGCAGTGGCCGCGTTGTTGACTTTTGTTAGAAAATGTAGCTGGCTAGCTAACCTCGATAGTTACTCTGTACTACGCCTTTATCTTTGATACAAAGACAACTATGTAGCTAGCTAACATTACACTACACTAGTCAAATCGTTCCGTTGTAATGTATTTAGTTTCTACAGTACCGCTAGTTGGTGAAGTTGGCTAGCTAGCAGTGGCTGTGGTGTTCACTTTGTTTGGAAAATGGCGTTGCTGCGAACAAACACAGCTGGCTAGCTAACCTTGTTAGTTTCTCAGAGCTAAACCTTTATCCTTGATAGAAAGACAGCAAAGACAACTATGTAGCTAGCTAACAATACATACACTAATCAAATTGTTCCGTTCTAATGTAATGTAATGAAATGTAATATTACCCGCGGAGCGAACCAGATGGAGATCAGAAATAGATGGGAGAGGTTGAGAGGTAAAGGAAGGACAGGTGTAAAAACAAAGAAAATAAAACTATTGTAAAATTGAATGTGTCCATAAAATGTATATAGTATGTATAAGCTGGAAGTACAGGCCTAAGTGTTGTTGTTCACTAGTTTCCTCCAATTAGGGGAGGGGTGGTAGGGTTGGAGGGGAATAAAGGAAAAATATATATAAAAATCTATGTATATATATATATATACGTATATGTACGTATATATATATATGCAAAACATATGGGGGATTGGAAATGATGCAGACAATTACATTGATGGAAGCTTCAATCTATCTGCAATATTAAATCTGATTTACCCCCTAAAAATACATTGTATACAAGGTCATTAGATAGTAGGGAACAGTCAATAGACCAGAGAAAAACAATGGCTACATCAAGAGAGATAGATACATTCTGTTACCATGGAAATAAAAAGGAAGTAAATACATGTGGACATGATATATTTTATTTGTCATTTAGCATAAACTCTAATCCAGCACGACTCACAGTAGTGAGTGATTCATTTTAGTACTGGTCCCCAGAGGCGGAAATCCCGGGGGGAACGGGGGGGACACGACCCCCCCATCCTGGGAAAAATATGATTTGTCCCCCCCAATATATCACTGAAACATAACTATGTCATTTAAATAATATTAATAATACGCAATGAAAGCAATTGTGCTGATTATAGACACTTAATAGCGCGTATTTAAGTTTCAAAAGATTGCGACCCCCCCACCCTTTGCCTCACAATGGTTTGATCCACTGCCAGTTCCTTAGTTGGCAAGGTAACGGAGGGGTCGTGTCTACTGTCTGAAAGGCACTCAATGAACGTAACTGACGTGAGGTTAATCCAGTCAATCACGCACACACACTAGCTGAATATGCAGAGCTAGCGCAAATATTAATTATTAAATTAGCTAGTACCTATTCCATTTATGTGGCGTCGTCAAAGATGGAATCTTTGCTATCGTCAATTTATTCCAAGATCAGCATGCAGATGATGTAAGTTAGTGCTTCAAAGTCCCTGTGATAAGGTTAGCGATAAACTGAAGTCCAAACTGAACAGAACTACACTCTCTTCTACCATTGTCTTAAATATATTTAATGGTCTCGTTGAAAAAACTAAATTGTCGCAAGGGAACTTTAATTTTTTTATTTTATTTCACCTTTATTTAACCCGGGTAGCAAAGATTATAGCAAACACCACTGAAACGGAATTGGTGCTCGCTAGCTTTGCAAATTCAGCTATTGTTGGAAGCCAGCCAATATGAAAAAAACTATTAAAATTACAAAAGGTTGCAGCATATGTTGTGTAAATGGTGAACTCATACAGCTGTCAACTCTTGTCATTTTAATCAGTTTCACATTTGCTAGCTACCTTTTAGATCGAAGCCCAAATAGAATAATAGAAGATAAGATGATAGAAGCCCATCTCCTACTGTAAATAACCTACACACTGTGTGTGTGTGTAGCCAGCCAGCCAGGTAGAAAAATGGCAGAAAAATAAAAGACGGACATCAGAGTATTTTTCAATACACCAAAACGCAAAGTAAGAACACTAGTAGCCTAATATCTCAAAGACTAGTTGATAAAATGTTCATAAGAAAGAAATGAAATTCTAATGGAAATGTTTCACAATGATGTCATTAGGCAGAGCAGGCAACAGATGGCACACAGACAGCAGAGTTGGGGACAGATATGCAGGGACAGACTGGCAGAGACAGGGAGTCTCAGGTAAATTTGTTGAGTCTTTGTTTGGCAACATTATGAAAGGTTCTCAATTTTTTTGACTTGAAAAATAGGAACATAATTGGAAAATGCCATGGATACCCCCACTCTCAACTTAAACTGGTGACTGAACTAAGATTTGTTAAAGGCAATGGTATTGCTGTTGTGATTAGTTGTGTAGTTTTGGGTACCGGTAGTTAGGAGTACGGCAAACACCTTATTTCTTTGGTTCCTCAATATACATTTACCATATTACAATGTAGGCTATGTGTTACAGCACTACTTTTGGTGTCCCCCTCAGGAATTGCTCTTGAGAAAATTTAATGTAATTGTCCCCTCCAAAGTTGGTGTCAGATTTTTGCCCCTGCTGGTCCCCCGTGGAAGTCAAACCTACAACCCTGACATTGCAAACCCCTTGCTCTACCAACTGAGCCACAGGGAAATAGAGCTGGACAGTGATGAGGAATACTAATGATCAGTAGACAGATTTCTTACCTGCACACACACACACACACACACCAATGACCGTGTGGTTAAGCAGGGCACTACAGGGCACTACACTGCTCCAGGGCCTGTGGCCGCCGCTGTGCTGGGTGAGTGAGTGGGCCGAGTATAAGTGGGATGTATGAGAGATAAATGTGTTGGCATCTCATCCCCTTCTGACCACTAATGTTAGTGGTAATGAAACTCAGACACAACTTCCCAGTAAAGGGTTTAACATACAGATGTATCATCTCATCTCCTTCTGACCACTAATGGAACTGACTTAGTATTCCATTACATCAATAAATAACTGGTAAGTCAAGGGTAACACACCCAAGTGCTCCAGAGTGGCCCAGCGGTATAAGGCACAGCATCTCAGTGCTAGAGGTGTCACTACAGACCCTGGTTCATTCCCAGGCTGTATCACAACCCATACAATAACGATCGGGAGTCCCAAAGGGCAGCACACAATTGGCCCAGCGTTGTCTGGGTTAGGGGTAGGCCGTCATTGTAAAATAAGAATTGACTTGCTTAGTTAAATAAGAAAATAGAGTGAAACATCATGTTGTGTTTGACACAGGGACCACCTGACACAGAGACACTGAGGCACCATCATACCAAAGATGAAACCCTGGATAGAGGGGCTCAGTGAATGTAGAGGTGAATGTGATCAGGTGGGTCAGTGTGTCAGAGGAGGCTCTATAGAAGGACAGAGTGCCGGCTGGCCAGTCCAGATACACTCCTACTCTGTGGGAGCTGGAGGAGGGGATGTCTATGGTAGTGGGATTATTATTGTGCCAGGCAGTGTAACTGTTGTCATAGCAGAACAGACTCCAGGACTTGTCATTCCATCCAAGACAACAGTCAGTAACCCCTCCTCTCCTGTTGATTCCTTTATATGTCACTCCTATACCAGCCCAACTCCCACTCCACTCTACCTCCCAGTAACAGCGCCCAGTCAGACCATCTCTACACAGCACCTGTTTAAGGTCCTCAAATCTCTCTGGGTGATCAGGATACGGCTGCTCCTCTGTCCTACATGTCACCTTTCTGTTCTCCTCAGACAGAGAGAGGTGTCTGTTTACTGTGTTTGGGTCCAGTGTGAGATCACAGACATCTGATGGATGAAACCAGACACAATATTAGAAATCATCATCATTCACATTAGAATGTTAACTCACTTTTAACTAGTAGATGTTTCTAGGTATCAAAAGCAGAAGTTAAGGTAACTTGAGACTTGTTGAATGATCATATGTTATACTTTATGGTAATATAAAACACACTTATTCCCATTAATTACACACACACACACACACACACACACACACACACACACACACACACACACACACACACACACACACACACACACACACACACACACACACACACACACACACACACATTGTCAAAGCAACTCTTTCTAAACATTGGTGTCCCTGATTTCTGCTTCTGTAGAACTACAGCTGATATTTAATATGACCAAGTAAGTAATGATGGTGGTCTTTGACTTTGACTTAACTTGAATTAAGACTTATTCTTAGTCATATTCTTCACAGCAGTCAACACTCACATTTTCTAAGTCCAGGTTTCATTGTGTACTCTCCACCATGTTCCACACTGTAGCAGTAAGCAGAAGAAAAGACAGTCATTGAGGGATACACCTGAACTCACACACACGCACACACACACACACACACACACACACACACACACACACACACACACACACACACACACACACACACACACACACACACACACACACACACACACACACACACACACACACACACACACACACACACACACACAGTCAGCATTTAACTTTGTCCAAGTGGTGTTAAGAATGTTTGTCTTAACTAGCCTGATAAGTCAAACATGTCTGATATGAACATTGACATAAACCCTCTACATACTTGAGCTTCTCCAGTCTGCAGTGTGGATCCTCCAGTCCAGCAGAGAGCAGTCTGACTCCTGAGTCTCCTGGGTGATTGTAGCTCAGGTCCAGCTCTCTCAGGTGTGAGGGGTTTGACCTCAGAGCTGAGACCAGAGAAGCACAGCCTTCCTCTGTCACTTGACAGCGTGACAGCCTGCAAAGAGTCAAATCATATTTTACTCAGTGTCCTGAAACCTGCCATATCTATTCAGAAATTAATGTATCATTATTATAAATGACAAATTATCAAAGTATTTCTTGTAGAGAGAAAAAATGTATAATACAAATATTTGAGTAGACTGACCAGACCAGTTTAAAAGCAGTATGAGTCAAAAGACATACAGTGAGGTATCAGATTTAGATTGTATTGAGTATACAGTCCACACCATATCTATTTTGACAGTGAAGCTAACATTTTAAAGGTGGCTCTATACTCCAGCATTTTGGAATTGAGATCAAATGTTTCATATGAGGTGACAGTATATAATGTCACCTTTTATTTGAGGGTATTTTAATACATTTAATACATTAATACCATTTATTAACAAAAGCACATTATGTATCTCATCCCAACCATTTGATGAAGTCATAAGTATTCCGACCAATTAACTTATAGTGTATTAAAGTAGTCAAAAGTTTAGTGTTGTCCCATATTCGTTGCACCCAATGACTACATCATGCTGATTTGGTTGTGTTTTGGGTTATGTTTTGCCCAACAGTAACCAATAGTAACTGAATGGTGGATGATGACAGGGTATACAACATGATTCTAAATACTAGTAAATTAATCCTAATGTATGTGTGGTTCCAGTGTGTGTGTGTGTGTGTGTGTGTGTGTGTGTGTCCAGTGTGTGTGTGTGTGTGTGTGTGTGTGTGTGTGTGTCCAGTGTGTGTGTGTGTGTCCAGTGTGTGTGTGTGTGTGTCCAGTGTGTGTGTGTGTGTGTGTCCATTGTCTGTGTGTCTAGTGTGTGTGTCCTGTGTGTGTGTGTCCATTGTGTGTGTGTGTGTGTGTGTGTCCAGTGTGTGTGTGTGTGTGTGTGTGTCCAGTGTGTGTGTGTCCATTGTCTGTGTGTCCAGTGTGTGTGTCCAGTGTGTGTTTGTCCAGAGTGTTTGTGTATGTGTGTCCAGTGTATGTTTGTCCTGTGTGTGTCCATTGTGTGTGTGTCCTGTGTGTCTGTGTGTCCAGTGTGTGTGTGTGTGTCCAGTGTGTGTGTGTGTGTGTGTGTGTGTGTGTGTGTGTGTGTGTGTGTGTGTGTGTGTGTGTACAGTGTGTGTACAGTGTGTATGTGTATGTGTGTCCAGTGTATGTTTGTCCTGTGTGTGTCCATTGTGTGTGTGTCCAGTGTATGTGTGTCCAGTGTGTGTGTGTGTGTGTGTGTGTGTGTGTGTGTGTGTGTGTGTGTGTGTCTCAAATCAAATCAAATTGTATTGGTCACATACACATGGTTAGCAGATGTTAATGCGATTGTAGTGAAATGCTTGTGCTTCTAGTTCCGACCATGCAGTAATATCTAACAAGTAATCTAACAATTTCACGACAACTACCTTATACACACAAGTGTTAAGGAATGAATAAGAATATGTACATATAAATATATGGATGAGCGATGTCCGAACGGCATAGGCAAGATGCAGAAGATGGTATAGAGTACAGTATACACATGAGATGAGTAATGTAGAATATGTAAACATTATTTAAAGTGCCGTTATTTAAAGTGACTAGTGATACATTTATTAAATCCATTTATTAAATTGGCCAGTGATTTGAGCGTCACGATCATCGTGAGAACTGGACCAAGGCACAGCGTACGTAGAGTTCCACATGTTTAACTTCTCTAGGGTAGGGGGCAGTATTTTCACGGCCGGATGAAAAACGTACCCAAATTAAACGGCCTACTACTCGGGCCCAGGAACTAGAATATGCATATTATTAGTAGATTTGGATAGAAAACACTCTGAAGTTTCTAAAACTGTTTGAATGATGTCTGTGAGTATAACAGAACTCATATGGCAGGCAAAAACCTGAGAAACATCCAACCAGGAAGTAGGAAATCTGGTGCTTGTAGTCTTTTCAAGTCATTGCCTATCTAACACACAGTGACTTAGTGATCATTTTGCACTTCCTAAGGCTTCCACTAGATGTCAACAGTCTTTAGAACCTGGCTTTTGCAGTGAACAGAGAGCGAACAAGAAAGCCGGGAAGTTAATGACATGAGTTCATTGGCACGCATTCACATGAGAGGTAGCTGTGTTCCAAAACATTTTTCAAGACATTGGAATCGTCCGGTTGGAATATTATTGAAGTTTTATGTTAAAAAGGCCCTAAAGATTGATGCTGTACAACGTTTGACATGTTTCAACGAACGTAAATATAACTTTTTTAAACTTTTCGTTGTGAAATTTTGGGCGTGCTTCCTACATTTGGAGTAGCTTACTGAACGTGCAAACAACAAGGAGGTATTTGGACATAAATTATGGACTTTATCGAACAACATTTATTGTGGACCTGGGATTCCTGGAAATGCCTTCTGATGAAGATCATCAAAGGTAAGTGAATATTTATAATGCTAGTTATGATTTTAGATGACTCCAAAATGGCGGGTATCTGTATTGCGTGGTGTATGTTTCTGAGCGCCGTACTCAGATTATTGCAAAGTGTGCTTTCCCCGTGAAGCTTTTTTGAAATCTGTCACAGCGGTTGCATAAAGGAGATGGTTATCTATAATTCTTTGAATTACAGTTTAATATTTTATCAACGTTTATGATGAGTATTTTTGTAAATTGTTGTGCTGATACACCAGTAGTATTGGAGGCAAAATATTTTCTGAACATCACGCGCCAATGTAAAATGCTGTTTTTTGGATATAAATATGACCTTTATCGAACAAAACATACATGTATTGTCTAACATTGAGTCCTAGGAGTGTCATCTGATGAAGATCGTCAAAGGTTAGTGCTTAATTTTAGCTGAATTTCTGGTATTTGTGACCCCTCTCCTGCTTGGAAAATGGCTGTGTTGTACCTGTCCTAACATAATCTAACTTTATGCTTTCGCCATAAAGCCTTTTTGAAATCTGACAATGTGGTTACATTAAGGAGAAGTGTACCTTTAAAATGGTGTAGAATAGTTGTATGTTCGAGAACTTTGAATTATGACATTTTGTTGTTTTGAATTTGGCGCTCTGATTTTTCACTGGCTGTTGAATAGTGTGTCCTGTGGGTGGGACGGTAGCGTCCCACCTGCCCAAGAGAGGTTAATAAATGAAACTGGGCATCGGCGCAGAGGGAGGCTCCTGCCATGGAGCGGGACTGGACGCCGTGCCTGGACTGGACATCGGCGCAGAGGAGGACTCCGGTTATGAAGCTGGGTTGGCCGCCATGCCTGGAAGCTCCGGACCGTTGACCCCCGCTGGAGGCTCCGGAACGTTGACCATCACAGGAGGTTCTGGACTGTGGACCGTCGCAGGAGGTTCCGGACTGTGAACCGTCGCCGGAAGCTCTGGACTGTGAACCGTCGCCGGAAGCTCTGGACTGTGAACCGTCGCCTGAAGCTCTGGACTGTGAACCGTCGCCGGAAGCTCTGGACTGTGAACTGTCGCCGGAAGCTCTGGACTGTGAACCGTTGCCGGAAGCTCTGGACTGTGAATCGTCGCCGGAAGCTCTGGAGTGGGGACCTTCGCCGGAAGCTCTGGACTGTGAACCATCGCCGGAAGCTCTGGACTGTGAACCGTCGCCGGAAGCTCTGGACTGTGAACCGTCGCCGGAAGCTCTGGACTGTGAACCGTCGCCGGAAGCTCTGGACTGTGAACCGTTGCCGGAAGCTCTGGACTGTGAACCGTCACCTGAAGCTCTGGACTGGGGACCGTCACCTGAAGCTCTGGACTGGGGACCGTCGCCGGAAGCTCTGGACTGTGAACAGTTGCCGGAAGCTCTGGACTGGGGACCGTCGCCGGAAGCTCTGTAGTGGGGACCTTCGCCGGAAGCTCTGGACTGGGGAGGCGCACTGGAGGCCAGATGCGTGGGGCTCTCTTGTGCATCTGTAAAAGTTTGTGAGTGTTTTTGGTGACAAGCCGAATTTCTTCAGCCTCCTGAGGTTGAAGAGGCGCTGTTGCGCCTAATTCACCATGCTGTCTGTGTGGGTGGACCATTTCAGTTTGTCCGTGATGTGTACGCCAAGGAACTTAATAAAACTTTCCACCTTCTCCAATACTGTCCCATCGATGTGGATAGGGGGGTGCTCCCTCTGCTGTTTCCTGAAGTCTACGATCATCTCCTTTGTTTTGTTGACGTTGAACGTGAGGTTATTTTCCTGACACCACACTCCGAGGGCCCTCACCTCCTCCCTGTAGGCCGTCTCATCGTTGTTGGTAATCAAGCCTACCACTGTAGTGTTGTCTGCAAACTTAATGATTGAGCTGGAGGCGTGCATGGCCACACAGTCATGTGTGAAGAGGGAGTACAGGAGGGGGCCTGAGCATTCACCATTGTGGGGCCCCAGTGTTGAGGATCAGCAAAGTGGAGATGTTACCTACCTTCAACACCTGGGGGTGGCCCGTCAGAAAGTCCAGGACCCAATTGTACAGGGTGGGGTTGAGACCCAGGACCTTAAGCTTAATGATGAGTTTGGAGGGTACTGTGGTGTTAAATGCTGAGCTGTAATCAATGAACAGCATTCTTACATTCTTACATTCTTACTTCATGATGACCGAAGTGAGAGCTACGGGGCGATAGTCATTTAGTTCAGATATCTTTGCCTTCTTGGGTACATGAACAATGGTATTCATCTTGAAGCATGTGGGGACAACAGACTGGGATAGGGAGCAATGAAATATGTCCGAAAACACACCAGCCAGCTGGTCTGCGCATGCTCTGAGGACGTGGCTAGGGATGCCGTCTGGGCCAGCAGCCTTGCGAGGTTTAACATATTTAAATGTCTTACTCGCTTCAGCCACGGAGAAGGAGGGGGGGTCGCAGTCCTTGGTAGCGGGCTGCATCGGTGTCACTGTATTATCCTCAAAGCGAAGGTGTTTAGCTTGTCTGGAAGCAAGACGTCAGTGTCTGTGACGTGGCCTGTAGACCCTGCCACATACGTCTTGTGTTCGGGCCATTGAATTGCAACTACACTTTGTCCCTATGCCGAATAACTACACTGTTTATATTGGTTGAATGCGGTGGTTCACTCTTTCAGTTTTGCGTGAATGCCGCCATCAATCCCCGGTTTCTGGTTGGGGTAGGTTTTAATAGTCATAGTGGGTACAACATTTACAATGCACTTCCTAATAAACTCACTCACCAAGTCAGTGAATAAATCAATGTTATTGTCTGAGGCTTCCCGGAACATTTCCCAGTCCGTGTGATCAAAACAATTTTCGAAGCATGGATTCTGATTGGTCAGACCAGAGTTGAAAGGTTCTAGTCACGGGTACATCCTGTTTGAGTTTCTGCCTTTTGGACGGTAGGAGCAAGATGAAGTCGTGGTCAGATTTGCCGAAAGGAGGGCGGGGGAGGGCCTTGTATGCATCACGGTAGTTAGAGTAGCAGTGATCCAGTGTTTTGCTCGAGCGGGTACTGCAGTCAAAATGATTGTAGAATTTAGGTAGGCTTGTTCTCAAATTAGCTTTGTTAAAATCCCAAGCTACAATAAATTCAGCCAGTGAAGAGCCCAGTGAAGTTCTTTGAAGGCCGTCGAGGTATCTGATTGGGGGGAGGATATACACGGCTGTGACTAATCGAAGAGAATTCTCTTGGGAGTTAATGTGGTCGGCATTTGATTGAAAGGAATTCTAGGTCGGGTGAACAAAAGGACTGTATGTTGTTCTGATTACACCATGAGTCGTTAATCATGAGGCATACACGCCTGCCCTTCTTCTTACCAGAGAGATGTTTGTTTCTGTCGGTGCGACGCATGAAGAAACCCAGTAGCTGTACCGACTCTGACAACATTTCCTGAGTGAGCTATGTTTCCGTGAAACAGATAATGTTATAATCTCTGACGTCTCTATGGAAGGCAACTCGTGCCATAATTTTGTCCACCTTGTTGTCTAGAGACAGGACATTTTGTTGTCTAGAGACTGGACATTGGCGAGTAATATGCTCGGAAGCGGTGGGTGTTGTGCTTGCCTTCTAATTCTGACCAGGAGGTCGCTCAGTCTGCCTCTCCTGCGGTGACGTTGTTTTAGGTCGGCTTCTGGGATTAGATACAATGTCCAGGGTGGAGGTTCGAACAAAGGATCCGCTTCGGGAAAGTTGTATTCCTGGTCGTAATGTTGGTAAGTTGACGTTGCTCTTATATCCAATAGTTCTTCAAGGCTGTATGTAATAACACTTAAGATTTTCTGGGCTAACAATGTAAGAAAAAATACATAAAAAAACGAATTACTGCATAGTTTCCTAAGGACTTGAAGTGAGGCGACCACCCAGTATGTGTGTGTCCAGTGTGTGTCCAGCGTGTGTGTGTCCAGTGTGTCTGTGTCCAGTGTGTTTGTGTGTGTCCACTGTGTGTGTGTGTCCAGTGTGTGAGTGTGTGTGTGTCCAGTGTGTGTGTGTGTACGTGTGTGTCCAGTGTGTGTGTGTGTGTCCAGTGTGTGTGTGTGTGTGTGTCCAGTGTGTGTGTGTGTGTATCCAATGTGTGTGTGTGTGTGTGTCCAGCGTGTGTTTGTGTCCAGTGTGTGTGTGTGTGTGTGTGTGTGTGTGTGTGTGTGTGTGTGTAAAGTGTGTGTCCAGTGTGTGTGTGTGTGTGTGTGTCGGGGTGCCCTGTGTGTGTGTGTGTCCTGTGTGTGTGTTCTATGAGTGACACACACACACACACACACAAACACACACACACACACACACACACAAACACACTCGACACACACACATAAATACTGGACACACACACTCACAACACATTACGGAAACACACACACACACACACATACACAACACACACATACACACAGTTAATTTGTGATTGTTCAAGCCTGTGACTGTCATGATTGAGAAAGATCATGAATAAATCATGAATAATAATTAGTGAGAGAGTTAGAGGCTACAACAAAACATACTAACCTCTCACCATAAACCGCAAATAAAAGGTGACATTCTGTACTGTCACCTAATATGAAACATTCTTTCTCAAATCCAAAATACTGGAGCATAGCACCACATTTAAAACTGTAAGCTTCACTGTCCAAACACATATGGTGTGGACTATGTGTGTCTGGTAAACACATGTGGATCTGGTGAACAGTTACCACTTGTTGACCAACTACAGGAATACTGACCTCAGAGTCTCCAGTTTACAGTGGGGATTCCCCAGTCCAGCAGAGAGCAGCTTCACTCCTGAATCCTTCAGGTCATTGTTACTCAGGTCCAGCTCTCTCAGGTGTGAGGGGTTTGACCTCAGAGCTGAGGCCAGAGAAGCACAGCCTTCCTCTGTGACTCCACAGCCTGACAGCCTGACAAAGAGATCATCATGACTTCACAAACACACCGTTGATTTTAACACCAGTAGCGTAGAAGGACAATGGCAGATTGATTTGGTTTATTCTCTCAAACAACATATAGATTCATCTTCCGTCTCTTAGAATTGTATGGTCACAATGTTACACTAATGTTAAAATCAATGCACTGATTCAATATGTTTTTCAATATAATATTATGTACAATCTATATTTTTCTCTAAACTTAATATTTCTTCCTGATGATTAGTTCTTATATGACATTTTATTTACTCACAGAACAGCTCTGGAGGCTTTGACCACTGGCAGCAGCCTCAGAAGACCTTCCTCTGATCTGGAGTATTTCTTCAGGTCAAACACATCCAGCTCCTTTTCTGAAGTCAGCAACACAAAGACCAGAGCTGACCACTGTGCAGGTGACAGGCTGGGTTTTGAGAGACTTCCTGATCTCAGGTAGCTTTGGATCTCCTCCACTAGAGAATGGTCATTCAGTTCATTCAGACAGTGGAACAGATTGATGCGCCTCTCTGGAGAGCGATTCTCCCTGATCTTCTCCTTGATGTACTTGATTGTTTCTTCATGGCTCTGTGAGCTGCTTCTTGTCTTTGTCAGTAGACCTCGTAAGTGCTTCTGATTGGACTCCAGTGAGAGGCCCAGAAGGAAGCGGAGGAAAAGGTCCAGGTTTCCTGTCTCACTTTGTAAGGCTTTATCCACAGCACTCTTGTAGAAAGTAACGTCAGGCTCATCTTTTGTTTGCAGTTTGTCCATTAGATTCTCATTGTTGTTGATGAATGAGAGGAACACATATACAGCAGCCAGAAACTCCTGAATGCTCAGATGAACAAAGCAGTACACCTTGTCCTGGTACAGCCCACATTCCTCTTTAAAGAGCTGTGTGCACAATCCTGAGTACACCGAGGCTTCATTGACATCAATGCCAGCCTCTTTCAGGTCTTCTTCATAGAAAATCAGATTGCCATTCACAAGCTGTTGAAAAGCCAGTTTTCCCAGTGACAGAATGCTATCTTTATTCCAATGTGGAGCTGTCTCTTCATTCCAAAGATACTTTTCATTTTTCTGTTTGGTATGAAACTCCACAAGGTGTGTGTACATCTCAGTCAGAGTCTTGGGCATCTCTTCTCTCTTATGTTTCAGCAAGGGTTCAAGGACTGTTGCAGAAATCCAACAGAAGACTGGAATGTGGCACATGATGTGGAGGCTCCTTGATGTCTTTATGTGTGAGATGATTCTGCTGGACATGTCCTCATCACTGAATCTCTTCCTGAAGTACTCCTCCTTCTGTGGGTCATTGAACCCTCGTACCTCTGTCACCTGGTCAACACACCCTGAAGGGATCTTATTGGCTGCTGCAGGTCGGGTAGTTATCCAGAGGAGAGCAGAGGGAAGCAGATTTCCCTTTATGAGATTTGTCAGCAGAACATCCACTGAGGTTGACTCTGTGACATCACAACAGATCTTGTTTTTCTGGAAGTCTAGGGGCAGTCGGCACTCATCCAGACCATCAAAGATGAACAGAACTTTGTACTTGTTGTAGATTGAGATTCTTGATTGTTTGCTTTCCATTGAGAAGTGATTGAGAAGTTCAATCAAAGTGAGTTTTTCACCTTTCATCAAATTCAGCTCCCGGAAAGGGAATGAAAATATAAATTGGACATCCTGATTTGCTTTTCCTTCAACCCAGTCCAGAATGAACTTCTGCACAGAGACTGTTTTTCCAATGCCAGCGACTCCCTTTGTCAGCACAGTTCTGATAAGTTTGTCTTGTCCAGTTAAGGGTTTGAAGATGTCGTTACATTTGATTTGAGTCTCTGGTCTTGCTTGTTTCCTGGTTGTGGTCTCAATCTGTCTCAGCTCATGTTCATTATTGACCTCTCCTGTTCCACCCTCTGTGATGTAGAGCTCTGTGTAGATCTTATTGAGAAGTGTTGGGTTTCCTTGTTTAGCGATCCCCTCAAATACACATTGAAACTTCTTCTTTAGATTAGATTTGAGTTCACGTTGGCAAATCACAGCAGGATCATCTGAATCTAGAAATAACACAGAGGATATTAATATTACGTCTGTTTTAATGCCTACAGTATTGAAGGACTGTTATAAAGTTTTACATTATAATCATTTCTTCTTTTAACTGACTGTATAAATGTGTAAATGTTTTCATAATGCATTACAGACTGGTGTGACTGATTATATTATTATTATCGATGTTATTATTAACTCTCTAATCACCGCAACACATCCCTGCTGCTACTTGATGAGGTCATTCGATGTTGTGTTTAGGGGTGGCAGGTAGCCTAGTGGGCTAGTAACCGAAAGGTTGCTATATCGAATCCCCGAGCTGACAAGGTAAAGGTAACAACCTCAACAAAGCATTTAAAGTTAATAAGAATTTGTTTTTAATTTTTAATTTATTTGTATTTCACCTTTATTTAACCAGGTGAATAGCCCCCATGATATGCAACTTTTCAGGGAAGTTAGGAACAAACATACACAGGCAGTTAGGAAAGCTAAGGCTAGCTTTTTCAAACAGAAATTTGCATCCTGTAGTACTAACTCAAAAAAGTTCTGGGACACTGTAAAGTCCATGGCCAACCTGGCCAAGATAAACAAAGCAGTGTGACAAAAACAACAACACAGAGTTACACATGGTATAAACAAACGTGCAGTCAATATCACAATAGAAAAATCTATATACAGTGTGTGCGAATTTAGTAAGATTAGGGAGGTAAGGCAATAAATAGGTGGCGAAATAATTATAATTTACCATTAACACTGGAGTGATAGATGAGCACCAAGTCACTTAGCTCTGTCATATCCTCACATGGTCTCTCCTATCATTGCTATGCAGACGACACGCAATTAATCTTCTCCTTTCCCCCTTCTGATAACCAGGTGGCGATTCGCATCTCTGCATGTCTGGAGGACATATCAGTGTGGATGACGGATCACCACCTCAAGCTGAACCTCGGCAAGACGGAGCTGCTCTTCCTCCCGGGGAAGGACTGCCCGTTCCATGATCTCGCCATCACAGTTGACAACTCTATTGTGTCCTCCTCCCAGAGTGCTAAGAACCTTGGCGTGACCCTGGACAACACCCTGTCGTTCTCCACTAACATCAAGGCGGTGACCCGATCCTGTAGGTTCATGCTCTACAACATTCACAGAGTACGACCCTGCCTCACACAGGAAGCGGCGCAGGTCCTAATCCAGGCACTTGTCATCTCCCGTCTGGATTACTGCAACTCGCTGTTGGCTGGGCTCCCTGCCTGTGCCATTAAACCCCTACAACTCATCCAGAACGCCGCAGCCCGTCTGGTGTTCAACCTTCCCAAGTTCTCTCACGTCACCCCGCTCCTCCGCTCTCTCCACTGGCTTCCAGTTGAAGCTCGCATCCGCTACAAGACCATGGTGCTTGCCTACGGAGCTGTGAGGGGAACGGCACCTCCGTACCTTCAGGCTCTGATCAGGCCCTACACCCAAACAAGGGCACTGCGTTCATCCACCTCTGGCCTGCTCGCCCCCCTACCTCTGAGGAAGCACAGTTCCCGCTCAGCCCAGTCAAAACTGTTCGCTGCTCTGGCACCCCAATGGTGGAACAAGCTCCCTCACGACGCCAGGACAGTGGAGTCAATCACCACCTTCCGGAGACACCTGAAACCCCACCTCTTTAAGGAATACCTGGGATAGGATATAGTAATCCTTCTACCCCCCCCCAAAAAAAAGATATAGATGTACTAATGTAAAGTGGTTGTTCCACTGGATATCATAAGGTGAATGCACCAATTTGTAAGTCGCTCTTGATAAGAGCGTCTGCTAAATGACTTAAATGTAAATGTAAATGATGATGTGCAAGCAGAGATACTGGGGTGCAAAAGAGCAAAAATAACAGAATGAGGATGAGGTAGTTGGGTGTGCTATTTACAGATGGGCAGTGTACAGGTGCAGTGATCGGTAAGCTGCTCTGACAGCTGATGTTTAAAGTTAGTGAGGGAGATATGTCTCCAGCCTCAGTGATTTTTGTAATTCATTCTAGTCATTGGCAGCAGAGAACTGTAAGGAAAGGCGGCCAAAGGAGATGTTGGCTTTGGGGATGACCAGTGAAATATGCCTGCTGGAGTGCGTGCTACGGGTGGGTGTTGCTATGGTGACCAGTGAGCTGAGATAAGGCGGAGCTTTACCTAGCAAAGACTTATAGATGACCTGGAGCCAGTGGGTTTGGCAACGAATATGTAGCGAGGGCCAGCCGACGAGAGCATACAGGTCGCAGTGGTGGGTAGTAAATGGGGCTTTGGTGACGAAACGGATGGCACTGTGATAGACTACATCCAATTTGCTGAGTAGAGTGTTGGAAGCTATTTTGTAAATGATATCGCCGAAGTCGAGGATCGTTAGGATAGTCAGTTAACTGACTTGCCTAGTTAAATAAAGGTTAAATATATAAATAATATCATTGAGTTACTCAGCTACTTTAGCTGTACTTTAACTACAGCATTTCAACATGAGGCAAACAGCTATTACCTTTCTCCAGTGTGTCAGCAAGCTCCTTCTGGTTCATTTTCCTCAGGACGTGCAGTGTGATCTTCAGAGCCCCCTCTCTGGCACTGCTCTCCTGCTTCTCATCTTCAGCATCCACCACTTCCTTATCCTGCTTCTGACTCTCAAAGCCTTGTGGGAGTTCTGGACTAAGAATCCTCTTGAACATCTTCAGCTCGTTCTTCACAAATGTCATAATTTTCTCTTCAAGCAACTGAATAAAATCAAGTAAATAAGTTAAGCAAGAGAAGAAATGTTTTCTCTTTAAAAAAGGTAAACAAAAACAAATGTACACAACAGGACCACATACACTGAATATGGAGGCCAGGTCTGTTTGATGACTCTGGGAAGACTGACCACTGAGAATCTCTGACTCTGATCTCTCCTGTTGGTTTCTGTGGACAAAACATGAGATTACATCTCCTCATCCAGGGAGTGCACACACACACACACACACACACACACACACACACACACACACACACACACACACACACACACACAAAATGGGAGAGGAGAAATGACTAGAGACCGTGTTGTTTAACTCACTGACCATGACCCATGAGTTCTTCTTACCTTTGTTCAGTAGAAAAGTCTCCCTCTCTAAACACTATAGGATGACCCATAGACTGGTCACTCTTCATGGACACACAGCTGGGTACAGGGGAGGCTGGTCTCTCCTGCTTGATTTGGCTTCAACACAACAGAGACAAACATTACATCTTTCATCTACTCTGATCTCAGATGGGTAAACATAAGAAGAGCTTCATTCCAAAACGCTATGTGTCCACTTTCAGAAATGTTGGTAAACTGTCTTTTATTGTTTATAGAAATGATTAAATGACTACAAGGCTTTATAAAGGCTTCTAAAGTGGGTCATTTCCACTTAAAAATGCCAGACTTGATCAACACCAAAAAAAAGTCTCTTAACTCTAATCCAAATAAAAAGGCACATTTGCTGATAATTTCCTGCTGTGATAAACTGGGTCAAATTAAGATATGGCATCTGTAAGTGCATTCATCTTAAGATATCTAGGTGAGACAACCACATATCACAGTCAAATATACAGGATACTAACATTCTATTCCTGCTAAACAATGGATATATAGAATTTAGCAAAACATTTTCATACACATCTAAAATCTAGAACAGTTATATAGAATGTACCCATAAGCAAACAAAATACATTCTTAAACAATATTGTCAGCTCACCTCTTAGTTTTGGTGTCATGTCCCCCAGAGAGACTCATTTTAGAGGCAGGGACCCCCTCCTCTCTCTCCTCAGAGAGACTCATTTTATAGGCAGGGCCCCCCTCCTCTCTCTCCCCAGAGAGACTCATTTTAGAGGCAGGGCCCCTCTCCTCTCTCTCCCCAGAGAGACTCATTTTAGAGGCAGGCCCCCCCTACTCTCTCCCCAGAGAGACTAATTTTAGAGGCAGGGACCCCCTCCTTTCTCTCCCCAGAGAGACTCATTTTAGATCACTGACCCCTAAACAGAGATCCAGCATGTTGATTGTGGTTAACACAGTGACAACTAAACAGAGATCCAGCATGTTGGTTGTTGTCAACACAGTGACAACTAAACAGAGATCCAACATGTTGATTGTTGTTAACACAGTGACAACTAAACAGAGATCCAACATGTTGGTTGTGGTTAACACAGTGACAGCTAAACAGAGATCCAGCATGTTTTTTGTGGTTAACACAGTGACAACTAAACAGAGATCCAGCATGTTGGTTGTGGTTAACACAGTAACAACTAAACAGAGATCCAGCATGTTGGTTGTGGTTAACACAGTAACAACTAAACAGAGATCCAGCATGTTGGTTGTGGTTAACACAGTGACAACTAAACAGAGATCCAGCATGTTGGTTGTAGTTAACACAGTGACAACTAAACAGAGATCCAGCATGTTGGTTGTGGTTAACACAGTTACAACTAAACAGAGATCCAACATGTTGGTTGTGGTTAACACAGTGACAACTAAACAGAGATCCAGCATGTTGGTTGTGGTCAACACAGTGACAACTAAACAGAGATCCAGCATGATGGTTGTGGTTAACACAGTGACAACTAAACAGAGATCCAACATGTTGGTTGTGGTTAACACAGTGACAACTAAACAGAGATCCAGCATGTTGGTTGTGGTTAACACAGTGACAACTAAACAGAGATCCAACATGTTGGTTGTGGTTAACACAGTGACAACTAAACAGAGATCCAGCATGATGGTTGTGGTTAACACAGTGACAACTAAACAGAGATCCAGCATGTTGGTTGTGGTTAACACAGTGACAACTAATTATTTTATTCATTATCTCTTAGAAATAAAACTGTTTACTAACAGACACATCCAAAACCAGCCCACAAGGCCTGAAAACGAGCCCAAAAAATGTGCACGTGATAGGCCTACATGTTATTTTGGGGTGGCAGGTAGCCGCACACACACACACACAGGGAGGGAATGTTGTGTTTATTTAATAATGTTTTAGGACTATGAAAATGGACAAAAGTATCAGCCTATGGATTATGAAAACAACAAAAAGAAATGGGAAAATGAGAGAGGAGAAATGACTAGAGACAGTGTTGTTTAACTCACTGACTCATGACCCATGAGTTCTTCTTACCTTTGTTCAGTAGAAAAGTCTCCCTCTCTAAAGGATATAGGTAGATTCATAGACTGGTCACTCTTCATGGACACACAGCTGGGTACAGGGGAGGCTGGTCTCTCCTGCTTGATTGGCCTTCAACACAACAGAGACAAACATTACATCTCTCATCTACTCTGAACACAGATGGGAAACATAAGAAGAGTTTCATTCCAAAACGCTATATATCACTTTTCAGAAATGTTCAAAAATTATCTTATATTGTTTAAAGAAATGATTAAACCACTACAAGGCTTTATAAAGACTTTTAAAGTGGGTAATTTCCACATAAAATGACCATTTGCTGTTATTTTCCCGACGTGAGAAACTGGGTCAAATTAACATGGCATCTGTAAGTGAATTCATCTTTAGATATCTAGGTGGGGCAACCACATATCACAGTCAGATATACAGGATACCAACATTCCACTCCTGATAAACAATGGATATATAGATATCTAGGTGGATATATAGATATCTAGGTGGATATATAGATGTCTAGGTGGATATATAGATATCTAGGTGGATATATAGATATCTAGGTGGATATATAGATATCTAGGTGGATATATATAGACATCTAGGTGGATATATAGATATCTAGGTGGATATATTTCCATTTCCATTTATGTCATTTAGCAGACACTCTTATCCAGAGCGACTTACAAATTGATGCATTCACCTTATGATATCCAGTGGAACAACCACTTTACAATAGTACATCTATGTCTTTTTTCTTTTTTGGGGGGGGGGGTTAGAAGGATTACTTTATCCTATCCCAGGTATTCCTTAAAGAGGTGGGGTTTCAGGTATCTCCGGATGGTGGTGATTGACTCCGCAGTCCTGGCGTCGTGAGGGAGCTTGTTCCACCATTGGGGTGCCAGAGCAGCAAAAAGTTTTGACTGGGCTGAGCGGGAACTGTGCTTCCGCAGAGGTAGGAGGGCCTGCAGGCCAGAGGTGGATGAACGCAGTGCCCTTGTTTGGGTGTAGGGCCTGATCAGAGCCTGAAGGTACGGAGGTGCCGTTCCCCTCACAGCTCCATAGGCAAGCACCATGGTCTTGTAGCAGATGCGAGCTTCAACTGGAAGCCAGTGGAGTGTGCGGAGGAGCGGGGTGACGCGAGAGAACTTGGGAAGGTTGAACACCAGATGGACTGCGGCGTTCTGGATGAGTTGTAGGGGTTTAATGGCACATGCAGGGAGCCCAGCCAACAGTGAGTTGCAGTAATCCAGACGGGAGATGACAAGTGCCTGGATTAGGACCTGCGCCGCTTCCTGTGTAAGGCAGGGTCGTACTCTGCGAATGTTTTAGAGCATGAACCTACAGGATCGGGTCACTGCCTTGATGTTAGCAGAGAACGACAGGGTGTTATCCAGGGTCACGCCAAGGCTCTTAGCACTCTGGGAGGAGGACACAATGGAGTTGTCAACCGTGATGGCGAGATCATGGAAAGGGCAGTCCTTCCCCGGGAGGAAGAGCAGCTCCGTCTTGCCGAGGTTCAGCTTGAGGTGGTGATCCGTCATCCACAATGATATGTCTGCCAGACATGCAGAGATGCGATTCGCCACCTGGTTATCAGAAGGGGGAAAGGAGAAGATTAATTGTGTGTCGTCTGCGTAGCAATGATAGGAGAGACCATGTGAGGATATGACAGAGCCAAGTGACTTGGTGTATAGCGAGAATAGGAGAGGGCCTAGAACTGAGCCCTGGGGGACACCAGTGGTGAGAGCGCGTGGTGCGGAGACAGATTCTCGCCGCGCCACCTGGTAGGAGCAACCTGTCAGGTGGGACGCAATCCAAGAGTGAGCCGCGCCGGAGATGCCCAACTCGGAGAGGGTGGAGAGGAGGATCTGATGGTTCACAGTATCAAAGGCAGCAGATAGGTCTAGAAGGATGAGAGCAGAGGAGAGAGAGTTAGCTTTAGCAGTGTGGACAGCCTCCGTGACACAGAGAAGAGCAGTCTCAGTTGAATGACCATCTAGAAACCTGACTGATTTGGATCAAGAAGGTCATTCTGAGAGAGATAGCAAGAGAGCTGGCCAAGGACGGCACGCTCAAGAGTTTTGGAGAGATAAGAAAGAAGGGATATTGGTCTGTAGTTGTTGACATCGGAGGGATCGAGTGTAGGTTTTTTCAGAAGGGGTGCAACTCTCGCTCTCTTGAAGATGAAAGGGACGTAGCCAGCGGTCAAGGATGAGTTGGTAAGCGAGGTGAGGTAAGGGAGAAGGTCTCCGGAAATGGTCTGGAGAAGAGAGGAGGGGATAGGGTCAAGCGGGCAGTTTGTTGGGCGGCCGGCCGTCACAAGACGCAAGATTTCATCTGGAGAGAGAGAGGAAAAAGAGGTCAAAGCATAGGGTAGGGCAATGTGAGCAGGACCAGCGGTGTCGTTTGACTTAACAAACGACCTTCTTTTCAAAATGGTTGACGAAGTCATCCGCAGAGAGGGAGGAGGGGGGGGGGGGGGGGGGGGGAGGAGGATTCAGGAGGGAGGAGAAGGTGGCAAAGAGCTTCCTAGGGTTAGAGGCAGATGCTAGGAAGTTAGAGTGGTAGAAAGTGGCTTTAGCAGCAGAAACAGAGGAGGAAAATGTAGAGAGGAGGGAGTGAAAAGATGCCAGGTCCGCATGGAGGCTAGTTTTCCTCCATTTCCGCTCGGCTGCCCGGAGCCCTGTTCTGTGAGCTTGCAATGAGTCGTCAAGCCTAGGAGCAGGAGGGGAGGACCGAGCTGGCCGGGAGGATAGGGGACATAGAGAGTCAAAGGACGCAGAAAGGGAGGAGAGGAGGGTTGAGGAGGCAGAATCAGGAGATTGGTTGGAGAAGGTTTGAGCAAAGGGAAGAGATGATAGGTTGGAAGAGGAGAGAGTAGCAGGAGAGAGAGAGCGAAGGTTGCGACGGCGCAATACCGTTTGAGTAGGGGCAGAGTGAGTAGTGTTGGAGGAGAGCGAGAGGGAAAAGGATACAAGGTAGTGATCGGAGACTTGGTGGATATATAGATATCTAGGTAGATATATAGATATCTAGGTGGATATATAGATGTTTAGGTGGATATATAGATATCTAGGTGGATATATAGATATCTAGGTGGATATATAGATGTCTAGGTGGATACATAGATGTCTAGGTGGATATATAGATATCTAGGTGGATATATAGATGTCTAGGTAGATATATAGATATCTAGGTGGATATATAGATGTCTAGGTGGATATATAGATATCTAGGTGCATATATAGATGTCTAGGTGGATATATAGATATCTAGGTGGATGTATAGATATCTAGGTGGATATATAGGGATAGGATAAAGTCATCCTTCTAACCCCCCCCCCCCTTAAAAGATTTAGATGCACTATTGTAAAGTGGTTGTTCCACTGGATATCATAAGGTGAATGCACCAATTTGTAAGTCGCTCTGGATAAGAGCGTCTGCTAAATGACTTAAATGTAAATGTAAATATAGATATCTAGGTGGATATATAGATATCTAGGTGATATAGCGTTTTGCAAAAAAACACATTTTCATATTTTCACATTTTCAAATCTAGAACAGTCATATAGAATGTACCCATAAGCATTCATTTCTGAATAAAAAGCATTTTAGAATATATATTCTTAAACAATATTGTCAGCTCACCTCTTAGTTTTGGTGTCATGTCCCCCAGAGATGCTCCTTTTAGAGGCAGGGCCCCCCTCTTCTCTCTCCCCAGAGAGACTCATTTTAGAGATAGGGCCCCCCTCCTCTCTCTCCCCAGAGAGACTCATTTTAGAGGCAGGGCCCCCCTCCACTCTCTCCCCAGAGAGACTCATTTTAGAGCACTGAGCCCTAAACAGAGAAACAGAGATCCAACATGTTGGTTGTTGTTAACACAGTGACGTCCTAAACAGAGATCCAGCATGTTGGTTGTGGTTAACACAGTGACAACTAAACAGAGATCCAGCATGTTGGTTGTGGTCAACACAGAGACAACTAAACAGAGATCCAGCATGTTGGTTGTGGTTAACACAGTGACAACTAAACAGAGATCCAGCATGTTGGTTGTGGTCAACACAGTGACAACTAAACAGAGATCCAGCATGTTGGTTGTGGTTAACACAGTGACAGCTAAACAGAGATCCAGCATGTTGGTTGTGGTTAACACAGTGACAACTAAACAGAGATCCAGCATGTTGGTTGTGGTTAACACAGTGACCCCTAAACAGAGATCCAACATGTTGGTTGTGGTTAACACAGTGACAACTAAACAGAGATCCAGCATGTTGGTTGTGGTCAACACAGTGACAACTAAACAGAGATCCAACATGTTGGTTGTGGTTAACACGGTGACAACTAAACCGAGATCCAGCATGTTGGTTGTGGTCAACACAGTGACCCCTAAACAGAGATCCAACATGTTGGTTGTGGTTAACACAGTGACAACTAAACAGAGATCCAGCATGTTGGTTGTGGTCAACACAGAGATGTCCTAAACAGAGATCCAGCATGTTGGTTGTGGTTAACACAGTGACAACTAAACAGAGATCCAGCATGTTGGTTGTGGTCAACACAGTGACAACTAAACAGAGATCCAGCATGTTGGTTGTGGTTAACACAGTGACAGCTAAACAGAGATCCAGCATGTTGGTTGTGGTTAACACAGTGACAACTAAACAGAGATCCAGCATGTTGGTTGTGGTTAACACAGTGACCCCTAAACAGAGATCCAACATGTTGGTTGTGGTTAACACAGTGACAACTAAACAGAGATCCAGCATGTTGGTTGTGGTCAACACAGTGACAACTAAACAGAGATCCAACGTGTTGGTTGTGGTTAACACAGTGACAACTAAACAGAGATCCAGCATGTTGGTTGTGGTCAACACAGTGACAACTAAACAGAGATCCAACATGTTGGTTGTGGTTAACACAGTGACAACTAAACCGAGATCCAGCATGTTGGTTGTGGTCAACACAGTGACCCCTAAACAGAGATCCAACATGTTGGTTGTGGTTAACACAGTGACAACTAAACAGAGATCCAGCATGTTGGTTGTGGTCAACACAGAGATGTCCTAAACAGAGATCCAGCATGTTGGTTGTGGTTAACACAGTGACAACTAAACAGAGATCCAGCATGTTGGTTGTGGTTAACACAGTGACAACTAAACAGAGATCCAGCATGTTGGTTGTGGTTAACACAGTGACAACTAAACAGAGATCCAGCATGTTGGTTGTGGTTAACACAGTGACAACTAAACAGAGATCCAGCATGTTGGTTGTGGTTAACACAGTGACAACTAAACAGAGATCCAGCATGTTGGTTGTGGTTAACACAGTGACAACTAAACAGAGATCCAGCATGTTGGTTGTGGTTAACACAGTGACAACTAAACAGAGATCCAACATGTTGGTTGTGGTTAAAACAGTGACAACTAAACAGAGATCCAGCATGTTGGTTGTGGTTAACACAGAGACAACTAAACAGAGATCCAACATGTTGGTTGTGGTCAACACAGTGACAACTAAACAGAGATCCAGCATGATGGTTGTGGTTAACACAGTGACAACTAAACAGAGATCCAGCATGTTGGTTGTGGTTAACACAGTGACAACTAAACAGAGATCCAACATGTTGGTTGTGGTTAACACAGTGACAACTAAACAGAGATCCAGCATGTTGGTTGTGGTTAACACAGTGACAACTAAACAGAGATCCAGCATGTTGGTTGTGGTTAACACAGTGACAACTAAACAGAGATCCAGCATGTTGGTTGTGGTTAACACAGTGACAACTAAACAGAGATCCAGCATGTTGGTTGTGGTTAACACAGTGACAACTAAACAGAGATCCAGCATGTTGGTTGTGGTTAACACAGTGACAACTAAACAGAGATCCAGCATGTTGGTTGTGGTTAACACAGTGACAACTAAACAGAGATCCAACATGTTGGTTGTGGTTAACACAGTGACAACTAAACAGAGATCCAGCATGTTGGTTGTGGTTAACACAGTAACAACTAAACAGAGATCCAGCATGTTGCTTGTAGTTAACACAGTGACAACTAATTATTTTATTCATTATCTCTTAGAAATAAAACTGTTTACTAACAGACACATCCAAACAGTCAGGTGATTTAATGTAATTACTTTTTCTAGCCCAATGACTACTCAAAACCCTCCCACAAGGCCTGAAAAATTTTCGGGCGGCAGGTAGCCTAGTGGTTAGAGCGTTGGGGCGGCAGGTAGCCTAGTGGTTAGAGCGTTGGGGCGGCAGGAAGCCGAGTGGTTAAAGCGTTGGGGCGGCAGGTAGCCTAGTGGTTAGAGCGCTGGGGCGGCAGGTAGCCTAGTGGTTAGAGCGTTGGGGCAGCAGTTAGCCTAGTGGTTAGAGCGTTGGGGCGGCAGGTAGCCTAGTGGTTAGAGCGTTGGGGCGGCAGGTAGCCTAGTGGTTAGAGCGTTGGGGCAGTAACCAAAAGGTTGCAGGATTGAATCCTAGAGCTGACAAGGTAAAAATCTGTCATTCTGCCCCTGAACAAGGCAGTTAACCCACTGTGTTCCCCAGTAGGCCATCATTGTAAATAAGAATTTGTTATTAACTGACTTGCCTAGTTAAATAAAGGTTAAATAAAATAAAAAAATTCAGATAACCTACAGTAGCCTGGGCAAGAGGGTTTAGCAGCTTGTTTAGTACAAATTGACAGATTAATTAATTTAACATGAATAGGAAGGCGATTTAGAGGTAAGAAGTGCTTCTGTTGCCCAGTAGCCTGCTGCAATGGGCTACTGAGGATGGGGTCGTAATTTCAATCACTGACTTAAATATTAATACTATGGTAATGAACTGAACAGGTCTATGAATCTAATATTAATACTATGGTAATGAACTGAACAGGTCTATGAATCTAATATTAATACTATGGTTATGAACTGAACAGGTCTATGAATCTTATATTAATACTATGGTAATGAACTGAACAGGTCTATGAATCTAATATTAATACTATGGTAATGAACTGAACAGGTGTCACGTCCTGACCAGCAGAGGGAGGAATTGTATTAGTTTTGGTTAGGGCGTGGCAGAGGTTTTTGTGTTTTGGTATGTGTGTCTACGTTCTGTCTAGCTTTGGTTTTCTATGTATAGTTAATTGGGGTGGGACTCCCAATTGAAGGCAGGTGTGTTGAGTTGCCTTTGATTGGGAGTCCTATATTAGTAGGGTGTGTTTGTCTGTGTGTTTGTGGGTAATTGTTTTTGCATTGCTTTTCGTATAGCCTGCAAGACTGTTGTACTGTCGTGTTTCTTTGTTTCTTGTTTTGTATAGTGTTCACGTTCTTGATTAATTAAATTCAAAGATGAACATGAGCTCCGCTGCGTATTGGTCTACTTTCTCAGACGAGGACTTCTCTGTTTCGTCTGAGGACGAAGACAGTTGTGACAACAGGTCTATGAATCTAATATTAGTACTATGGTAATGAACTGAACAGGTCTATGAATCTAATATTAATACTATGGTAATGAACTGAACAGGTCTATGAATCTAATATTAATACTATGGTAATGAACTGAACAGGTCTATGAATCTAATATTAATACTATGGTAATGAACTGAACAGGTCTATGAATCTAATATTAATACTATGGTAATGAACTGAACAGGTCGATGCTTGTCAACAACAGCCAGTGTTTTATTACCTGTAGCCTAATCTGACTGTTACCTTCAATCTAATCCATTCTAACATCTGATCAGCCATTGAGATAGAACTGTTACCTTCATTCTAATGCATTCTAACATCTGATCAGCCATGGCGATATAACTGTTACCTTCAATCTATTGCATTCTAACATCTGATCAGCCATTGAGATAGAACTGTTACCTTCAATCTAATGCATTCTAACATCTGATCAGCCATTGAGATAGAACTGTTACCTTCAATCTAATTCATTCTAACATCTGATCAGCCATTGAGATAGAACTGTTACCATGGTCACACCTGGTAACTTCCAATTGAATTAACTCAACATGGACATTAATAGTTGCATAATAACACAAGGCTACAACAACAATAAACTAAAGTTATAGGCAATTTATTAAATCTGGGCCCGGGTGTGTCCCAGGATAAATGCACCTCTTCCCCATTCATGGAGGAGACTCTCTCCATGCAGACACCTTCATAGATTTTGTTGTGGTATTTTTCTGGCCTTTTGGTTATTTGCTTTGGCACCTTTCAACACCCCACATTATCACATTTATGTATGCAAAACACTCACTTACACTACTGATTACACACACCATTGTTAATTGTATTTAGTTTACTTTATTAATAAATATATATTGTTATTCCTTGTCTCCATGTTGTCTCCTTTTTGTTAGGAACTTCGAGCCGGTTCGTGATACCTCATTTCTTGAATCGCATCAGTTCTAGAGAGTTAATATGTTTTATGGAAAAAAGGTTGTAAAATAGGTGTCTCCATAATGACAATCTAAATATCCTACCTTATAACATGCAGGGCTACTGATTAGTTTACACTTTGAAAACTGCTTGTTACGGAGTCTAGTTGATAGGTAATCGACTAGCTGGGCTGTTCCCTGGACTCCGTGTGTAGGGACTTGTTACAGAGTCCAGTTGATAGGTAATCGACTAGCTGGGCTGTTCCCCGGACTCCGTGTGTAGGGACTTGTACAATGCTTGAACAAGGCTATTGAACTTGACATTTGTGTCTGTCTGTATTCTTGGTATCTTCCACTAGATGGCAGTAAACACCTGCTGTAACTAGACTTTCCAACAACAGTGACCACGTTTACATGCACCTCCAATATCCTGTTATTATTCTACATACTCTGAAGTATTCTGTTTTTAAATTGATGTACACATCTTACCCATTTACTGTTGCTTCTGCTGTCTGCTCAGGCTGTTCACATATTATATGTGTAGTTCTCTCCAGAATAATGTTTTACATTGATAGACTAAATAAAGTAGTTCTCTCCAGAATAATGTTTTACATTGATAGACTAAATAAAGTAGTTCTCTCCAGAATAATGTTTTACATTGATAGACTAAATAAAGTAGTTCTCTCCAGAATAATGTTTTACATTGATAGACTAAATAAAGTAGTTCTCTCCAGAATAATGCTTTACATTGATAGAATGAACGCATTAGTAATCTACTAGTTAACACTGGCTGCTTGCATCATAGTGTCAAAGATAACACCTCACACTCTCATTCACATTATCTCAAGAGATACTGAAATAAATAATATTTCTCCACTCCTGTTCCCCAGACTAAATTAACATTTGTTGTTTCATTTAAATGCAAAAAATGCATAATTCTGCATTTCATATGATATTAGTTTATAGGCCTACAGTCAGTGTCCAGATTTCAGTTAATATTATATTAGATTATAGGCCTACAGTCAGTGTCCAGATTTCAGTTAATATTATATTAGATTATAGGCCTATAGTCAGTGTCCAGATTTCAGTTAATATTATATTAGATTATAGGCCTACAGTTAGTGTCCAGATTTCAGTTAATATTATATTAGATTATAGGTCTACAGTCAGTGTTCAGATTTCAGTTAATATTATATTAGATTATAGGCCTACAGTCAGTGTCCAGATTTCAGTTAATATTATATTAGATTATAGGCCTACAGTCAGTGTCCAGATTTCAGATAATATTATATTAGTTTATAGCTGACAGTCAGTGTCCAGATTTCAGTTAATATTATATTAGATTATAAGTCTACAGTCAGTGTCCAGATTTCAGTTAATATTATATTAGTTTATAGGCCTACAGTTAGTGTCCAGATTTCAGTTACTATTCCATTTAACCCATATGAATTGAAATGAGGAATATTCTGTTTATTTATGGCTACAGGGATACTCGTGAACGGGATATCAAAGGTGCATGTGTGACAAAGTGAAAAAGTAGAGTTTCCATCAACCTCCCTCGCGATGCGCGCAACGTGGATATCAGAGAACACCGCAGTTCCGGGAGAGTAGTGGGGGAAACCATTCACCTCAGAAAGAGGGGTGATATTAATAACGTTTCCTTTCATTATGTGTTGTCGATTTCATAAAATATATTTGCTGCCATTGTAGTAAGTTTGTTAATACCAGAGGTCTTCAGACTTATCATTTTTGTATTATTTTCCTTGAAAGAACAAGAAGAGGGTTTTGAGTGTTTCTCCCCTATTTGGAAAGTTGGTCTGCCTGCTGTTCAGTCAGAGATATTCTGAGAGCAGGTCTCCTTCTGCTGGACATAAAACTGTTTAAAACTGTAAAACACTATAGTGTATCTGGAAAACTGGTTCATATATCACAAAGTCAATAGTGAATGTGACTATGTATATATTTATTGTGTATTTAAAGCATATTTCTGCAAGTTAATCAAGTATCTGCTAGCTTAGCTAGCCATGTTAATGACGAGCTAACCAGCACCGTCAATCAGTGCACTGTAATGTCACGCTAGTTATTGCTAGCAGGTGATTTATTGGTAATTCAAGACTTCTTTATTGAAATATTAAGTGAATGTTTATTTTCTTACTACCTTAAAAGGTTTATACAAAAAGGGTTGTACTTGTGCTCTGTATTTATGCATTAATATCACTTCACATTGAAGGCATGTATCATTACTGTTGTTCCTATCTAACAGTTATCTTGTGTCCTACCTAACCATGTATCATTACTGTTGTTCCTATCTAACAGTTATCTTGTGTCCTACCTAACCATGTATCATTACTGTTGTTCCTATCTAACAGTTATCTTGTGTCCTACCTAACCATGTATCATTACTGTTGTTCCTATCTAACAGTTATCTTGTGTCCTACCTAACCATGTATCATTACTGATGTTACTATCTAACAGTTATCTTGTGTCCTACCTAACCATGTATCATTACTGTTGTTCCTATCTAACAGTTATCTTGTGTCCTACCTAACCATGTATCATTACTGTTGTTCCTATCTAACAGTTATCTTGTGTCCTACCTCACCATGTATCATTACTGTTGTTCCTATCTAACAGTTATCTTGTGTCCTACCTAACCATATATCATTACTGTTCCTATCTAACAGTTATCTTGTGTCCTACCTAACCATGTATCATTACTGTTGTTCCTATCTAACAGTTATCTTGTGTTCTACCTAACCATGTATCATTACTGTTGTTCCTATCTAACAGTTATCTTGTGTCCTACCTAACCATGTATCATTACTGTTGTTCCTATCTAACAGTTATCTTGTGTCCTACCTAACCATGTATCATTACTGATGTTACTATCTAACAGTTATCTTGTGTCCTACCTAACCATGTATCATTACTGTTGTTCCTATCTAACAGTTATCTTGTGTCCTACCTAACCATGTATCATTACTGTTGTTCCTATCTAACAGTTATCTTGTGTCCTACCTCACCATGTATCATTACTGTTGTTCCTATCTAACAGTTATCTTGTGTCCTACCTAACCATATATCATTACTGTTCCTATCTAACAGTTATCTTGTGTCCTACCTAACCATGTATCATTACTGTTGTTCCTATCTAACAGTTATCTTGTGTTCTACCTAACCATGTATCATTACTGTTGTTCCTATCTAACAGTTATCTTGTGTCCTACCTAACCATGTATCATTACTGTTGTTACTATCTAACAGTTATCTTGTGTCCTACCTAACCATGTATCATTACTGTTGTTCCTATCTAACAGTTATCTTGTGTCCTACCTAACCATGTATCATTACTGTTCCTATCTAACAGTTATCTTGTGTTCTACCTAACCATGTATCATTACTGTTGTTCCTATCTAACAGTTATCTTGTGTCCTACCTAACCATGTATCATTACTGTTGTTCCTATCTAACAGTTATCTTGTGTCCTACCTAACCAGTGAACGTGTGGCTGTGAACGTCCTGTCAATGCCTGTCCTGGTGACTCATTTTACATTTTAGTCATTGAGCAGACGCTCTTATCCAGAGCAATTTACAGTTGGCCCTGGTGACTCCTGGGCCCTTATTCATAAAGGAAGTGTCTCAGAGCTGATCTAGGATCAGGTCCTCCTCTCCATGTAATCTGATTCATTATGATCTAGGATCAGGTCCCTCCTCTCCATGTAATCTAATTCATTATGATCTAGGATCAGGTCCTCCTCTCCATGTAATCTGATTCATTATGATCTAGGATCAGGTCCCCCCTCTCCATGTAATCTAATTCATTATGATCTAGGATCAGGTTCTCCTCTCCATGTAATCTGATTCATTATGATCTAGGATCAGGTCCTCCTCTCCATGTAATCTGATTCATTATGATCTAGGATCGGGTCCTCCTCTCCATGTAATCTGATTCATTATGATCTAGGATCAGGTCCCCCTCTCCATGTAATCTGATTCATTATGATCTAGGATCAGGTCCCTCCTCTCCATGTAATCTGATTCATTATGATCTAGGATCAGGTCCCTCCTCTCCATGTAATCTGATTCATTATGATCTAGGATCAGGTCCACCCTCTCCATGTAATCTGAATCATTATGATCTAGGATCAGGTCCTCCTCTCCATGTAAGCTAGAGTGGTGTTTGTCAGACCATGAGACATCCTGAAAATCTGTCTTCTCACAAAATCGTATGTAGAGTCTGAACGGTTTGGCCAACAAACTATTATGATACCTCTATTGAAAGCTGAGATTCGTACGAACACTATGGTGTTCTCCGTTTTGCTCTAGGAATTACAACAAACTAACAGGGTGTAAGTGATATTAGGGGGACACAGAAAAACTCAAATTAAATAATATGAATGAAAAATGAATGAAAAAATGAATGAATGAATGAATGAATGACATTTTATTTCTGTGTCAAATCGCCAACTGGCAACCCATCCCTTATGGGGTTAATTGCCACAAAAACAAACATTACAATAATTCACTGTGGTAATTAAATGATATGTACATGAAGAATGAAAACAATGTAAGGTATAAATCAATACATAATAGTAAATAAGGTGATGCAAACAATAATTATATCCCTAGAGCAGAACAATAATATACACACATACATACACACTGTATATATACACATCACATACATACATACATACACACTGTATATATACACATACATACATACACACTGTATATATACACATACATACATACACATTGTATATATACACATACATACATACACACTGTATATATACACATACATACATACACATTGTATATATACACATACATACATACACACTGTATATATACACATACATAAATAACATATACAGATAAATAAATACAGAAAAAAAGAAACAAGGCATTTGAACCCAGTCTGGCACAAAGAGAAGATTCATATGGGAGTCAAGTCTAGGTACATATCTGTTGTTCTGCCCCTGAACAAGGCAGTTAACCCACTGTTGCTAGTATGTTTAGATTTTACCTTTCTTTAAACTAGGCAAGTCAGTTATGAACAAATTCTTATTTTCAATGAGCTGTCATTGAAAATAAGAATTTGTTCTTAACTGACCTTCCTAGTTTAAATAAAGGTAAAATCTAAATATTCTGCAAATGGAAATACACAATGGACAAAAAAAACATTTAATTTCTCCTCATCACATACTGCCAGGGTATATCTGGTGGTCTGTCTCCTCATCACATACTGCCAGGGTATATCTGGTGGTCTGTCTCCTCATCACATAATACCAGGGTATATCTGGTGTGCTTTCTGGAATAAGAGCAAGCGTATATCGTGGTAGAAAGGGCAATAGAGGATCAAATTAGTTTCATTCTCTATTTCTTTGAGGTCACAATAGTTACATACAATTTACTGGAAACCAGGTTTAGTTGTGTTTTTTCTCTCCAAAATATGAGTCACTGTAGAACTTTAATAATTGTTAACAGGCCTACAAACCCAAAAGTTTTAATTTGAGAATGTTCATTTGTATGCCTCAAATATTAAACTGTCTTAAATATTTGATGATTAGTTGAATCAGGTGTATAAGTACTGGTGAGAACAAAAGGATGAGAAACCCTGAGATAAACATTAAACCATATAATGTAAAAGCTCCTCCACCATCTTTACCAGACATTTTACTGATAACATGTAGACCGACTGATTAGTTTCCACTTTGAAAACTGCTGTCTGTCAGCAACTCAGCTCAAGTAGCAGTTCTACTAACTTGTAATATCTCATTCCAGGTATTCATTCTCTTACTCTGTCCATTAGAATAAATTATTGTTCAGAAATACTTAATTATTTGTCAGTAATCTCCATATAGTGTTTTCTGCTCTGTCGTCTCAAAATGGATCCTGTACAAAAGAACAACTTTACTTTCTGTTTCAGCTCAGCCGCCTCCCGAGTGGTGCAGAGTCCCGCATCTTGCGTCACTGCAGTACCTGGTTCGAGTCCAGGCTGCATGACTGGGAGTCCCATAGGGCGGCGCACAATTGGCCCAGCGTCGTCAAGGTTTGGCCGGGGTAGGCCGTCATTGTTAATAAGAATTTGTTCTGACTTACCTAGTTAAATAAAAGTGAAATAAAAATAAAATATCTTCCACTAGATGGCAGTAAACACCTGCTGTAACCTGACTTTACAGCAGTATCATTATGATATAAACAGCTAAACTGATCTGAGATCAGCTCTCTTATGTATACTGTCACAGGTTTACAGCAGCTGACAGTTGCAGCTTCATCGCTACTAACTGAAACTACCTTGGTTTAAAAAAAGACAATATATGTAAAGATGAAAAGGTATATAACTTATAAATCATGAGCCTCATCTTGAGGAGTATTTGATTGGATGTTATAGACCCCCATCTGAACAGTTTATTTTCCTATGCTGTGGCCCTCACCATCTGGCCCATAGAGACTAAAGGGCTATGCTGTGGCCCTCACCAACAGGCCCATAGAGACTAAATGACTATGCTGTGGCCCTCACCAACTGGCCCATAGAGACTAAATGACTATGCTGTGGCCCTCACCAACTGGCCCATAGAGACTAAATGACTATGCTGTGGCCCTCACCAACTGGCCCATAGAGACTAAAGGACTATGCTGTGGCCCTCACCAACAGGCCCATAGAGACTAAAGGACTATGCTGTGGTCCTCACCAACTGGCCCATAGAGACTAAAGGACTATGCTGTGGTCCTCACCAACAGGCCCATAGAGACTAAAGGACTATGCTGTGGTCCTCACCATCTGGCCCATAGAGACTAAAGGACTATGCTGTGGCCCTCACCATCTGGTCCATAGAGACTAAAGGACTATGCTGTGGTCCTCACCATCTGGCCCATAGAGACTAAAGGACTATGCTGTGGCCCTCACCAACAGGCCCATAGAGACTAAAGGACTATGCTGTGGTCCTCACCAACAGGCCCATAGAGACTATATGACTATGCTGTGGTCCTCACCAACAGGTCCATAGAGACTAAAGGACTATGCTGTGGTCCTCACCAACAGGCCCATAGAGACTATATGACTATGCTGTGGTCCTCACCAACAGGCCCATAGAGACTATATGACTATGCACTCTACGCTGCACACCGCATCAACGGGGATGTAGTGGAGGGTAAACACGCTTACACACCTTTTTAAATGTAAAATAGTCTTAACTCAACTTTGTATTTTGTTAATTATCGTTTACCACTTAATATGCGTTTCCAGCGTTAAGCCTAAATTCCATCGCGGAAACCGGGTCCAGGTTGGTCAGCATGATAAAGAATCATATCTCAAGGTTACTCTGTCTATTGAATGTCTGACTACGACCTAACTTTATAATAGTTATATGTAGCCAAGACTTACCAGAGTCTGTCCCTCTGTCCTTCAAATCAACACATTTATCCTGCTTCTAATGTTGCAGAGAAATGTGCGCTTCAGTTTCAACAGTCATGTTGTAACGGCGTAGACCACACAGTTACTTTCACTTTCATATGAGGAAATCACGTCCCTTCTGACGTCACTGGTGTATGGGTAAATAATGATGACAGAAGAGATCTACTAACTGGTAATAATATGTCATTCCAGGTATTCATTATCTTACTCTGTCCTTTATTGTTCAGAAATACTTTATTTGTACTTCTCTCCATATAGTGTGTTTTCCTCTTTTGTCATCTCAGCATGGATCCTGCACTCAGCCGTCTCCCCATCCTGATAATAAAGTGTTTTATTGGTATCTTCCACTAGATGGTAGTAAACACCTGCTGTAACTAGACTTCACAACAGCATTCCTTATTCATAAAGGCAGTGTCTCAAAGGAGGAGTGCTGAACCAGGATCAGGTCCCCCTGTCTATGTAATCTGATTCATTATGATCTAGGATCAGGTCCCCCCTCTCATTGTAATCTGATTCATTATGATCTAGGATCAGGTCCCTCCTCTCCATGTAATCTGATTCATTATGATCTAGGATCAGGTCCCCCCTCTCCATGTAATGTGATTCATTATGATCTAGGATCAGGTCCCTCTCTCCATGTAATCTGATTCATTATGATCTAGGATCAGGTCCTCCTCTCCATGTAATCTGACTCATTATGATCTAGGATCAGGTCCCCCCTCTCCATGTAATCTGTTCATTATGATATAGGATCAGGTCGCCCTCTCCATGTATTCTGATTCATTACGATCCAGGATCAGGTCCCTCTCTCCATGTAATTTGATTCATTATGATCTAGGATCAGGTCCTCCTCTCCATGTAATCTGATTCATTATGATCTAGTATCAGGTCCCCCCCTCTCCATGTAATCTGATTCATTATGATCTAGGATCAGGTCCTCCTCTCCATGTAATCTGATTCATTATGATCTAGGATCAGGTCCTCCTCTCCATGTAATCTGATTCATTATGATCCAGGATCAGGTCCCCCTCTCCATGTAATCTGATTCATTATGATCTAGGATCAGGTCCCCTCTCCATGTAATCTGATTCATTATGATTGTTTTGTCTCATGTCTTTATATTCATATAGCCTGGGGACAATGTAGCTGTATTGAAATGACCTTGTTTTATAACCTTCTTTGTTGCTCAGTGGTACTTCAGTTGTCCTGACCATGTCCAATTCTTTCACACAGTAATGCTCCAGCATCCACTCAGAGCTTATCCATCTAATGCATTCCTCAGATACTGCAGAGTTGTTCAGCAAGTCCCTGAGGTCGTCATGTTCAACCATATTTATTTGCTTATTTGTCAGATGAAACCTGAGGGGATCACTGTAGTGGGTCATAATGCATCCAAAATGGTTCTGAGGTCCTCAACAATGTTATTCTGTACCGTAGCTGGGATGCAGTGTTCTTTCATGATTTTCTACCCCACAATGAGATTTGTAGCTCATCCCAGTTCTTCAATTGTAGTTGAATTTTGTTCCAATATACAGAATGGAAAATAAACATTTCCCTTCCCCTAAGAAACAACTTCTATTCTCACATACAACAAGAAGACAAAATGACACCAGACATTCACCATTCAGTTAGTATTGGAAAAGAGGAAGGAATTACACAGAACACACAATAATCACACTGGATTGATTGATTCACTGTAAATACATTCATTCACCATTCAGTTGGTATTGGATAGACAAAGAAGTAACACAGAACACACATCAAATGCTTTAAAGAAGCTAACCTGTTTGTAGATCCATAGTGAACTAGGCAAGTCAGTTAAGAACAAATTCTTATTTACAATGACGGCCTACCCCGGCCAAACCCGGACGATGCTGGGCCAATAGAGCACCGCCCTTATGGGACTCCCAATCACGACCGGTTGTGATACAGCCTGGAATCGAACCAGGGTTTGTAGTGACGCCTCTTGCACTGAGATGTAGTGCCTTAGGCCACTCGGGAGCCCCCCAAAAGATCAAATGTATAAAAAAAAACACTATACAGTTATTGGAAGAATTCAAAATGGCGGTTTGACTATGAATATCTAGTATGTACAGAGCACTTCCAGTTGACCGGGGCAGCTCTAGCAGGGCAGACATTTGATAATGAACTGACTGGTTGGAAAGGTGGCATACTATGGACAGGTGCCATGTTGAAACCCACTGAGCTCTTCAGTAAGGCCATTCTACTGCCAATGTGTTTGTCTATGGAGATTGCATGGCACTCTGCTCGATTTTATACACGTAATCAACTGATGTGGCTGAAATAGCTAAATCCACTCATTTGAAGGGGTGTCCACATACTTTAGGATATATAGTGCATCACATGTCTCCAAGTTTATTTCCATATGGTGATTATTATATCAATATATGTGCATAAAGTCATTTCCACCTCCGTTTCTGCCATCATTTATTTTACAGAAAGATCCCACGTTGTCTAAGGTATTTTGTTTTGTCCACATTTTGTAAAGTTCCCAAAATAACTTTTTGGTGTCTAACCAGGTTTCCATCCAAACTTTTTATACAAGTTAAGACAGTCCTTCTATCTGAGAAGTCAGAGAGAAGTGAAAAATTCTTCCTTGGTTGTTAATTTTCTCAAGATCGAAAAGGCACAACCTTGGATTCGAGCCGATGTCTTCAGTAGCTGAACATGTTATTACTCCACTAGATTAGAGCCGATGTCTTCAGTAGCTGAACATGTTATTACTCCACTAGATTAGAGCTGATGTCTTCAGTAGCTGAACATGTTATTAGTCCACTAGATTAGAGCCGATGTCTTCAGTAGCTGAACATGTTATTACTCCACTAGATTAGAGCCGATGTCTTCAGTAGCTGAACATGTTATTACTCCACTAGATTAGAGCTGATGTCTTCAGTAGCTGAACATGTTATTAGTCCACTAGATTAGAGCCGATGTCTTCAGTAGCTGAACATGTTATTACTCCACTAGATTAGAGCCGATGTCTTCAGTAGCTGAACATTTTATTAGTCCACTAGATTAGAGCCGATGTCTTCAGTAGCTGAACATGTTATTACTCCACTAGATTAGAGCCGATGTCTTCAGTAGCTGAACATGTTATTAGTCCACTAGATTAGAGCTGATGTCTTCAGTAGCTGAACATGTTATTATTCCACTAGATTAGAGCCGATGTCTTCAGTAGCTGAACATGTTATTACTCCACTAGATTAGAGCCGATGTCTTCAGTAGCTGAACATGTTATTACTCCACTAGATTAGAGCCGATGTCTTCAGTCGCTGAACATGTTATTACTCCACTAGATTAGAGCCGATGTCTTCAGTAGCTGAACATGTTATTACTCCACTAGATTAGAGCCGATGTCTTCAGTAGCTGAACATGTTATTACTCCACTAGATTAGAGCCGATGTCTTCAGTAGCTGAACATGTTATTACTCCACTAGATTAGAGCTGATGTCTTCAGTAGCTGAACATGTTATTAGTCCACTAGATTAGAGCCGATGTCTTCAGTAGCTGAACATGTTATTAGTCCAACATCGGGACACGTTTAATTTTCGTCGGAGTGCCTTTGTTTTAACGGCGTGCACGTGCACAGGTCGGCGCGAGGCAACCGTTAGACCCGATGACGTGTTTCTACGCATGAGCTTAGCTAGCCAACGTCGCCATGACATCACCTGCAAGTGTGATCAGGGATTTCTATTGGAGAAGCAGTCATTCTGTCTATCGTCATACTGTACTGTCTTTAATCATGACCTGCTGCAGTCATTCTGTCTATCGTCATACTGTACTGTCTTTAATCATGACCTGCTGCAGTCATTCTGTCTATCGTCATACTGTACTGTCTTTAATCATGACCTGCTGCAGTCATTCCCTTGTGGGAAGCAGTGTCTATGAAAGATCATGTTGTTCAAAGTGGCTAGAGGACTCTAATGAGCAGTGGTGGAAAAGTACCCAATTGTCATACTTGGGTAAAAGTAAAAAATACCTTAATAGAAAATTACTCAAGTAAAAGTGAAAGTCACCCAGTAAAATACTACTTGGGACGGCAGTAAAATACTACTTGGGACGGCAGTACAATACTACTTGGGACGGCAGTACAATACTACTTGAGTCATGCAGGTAGCCTAGTGGTTAGATCGTTGGGCCAGTAACCGAAAGGTTGCTGGTTTGAATCTCCGAGCTGGTAAAAATGTAAAGGTAAAAATCTGTCTCTTATTACGAGATGGAGTTCAGACAGACTACTTTAAGGAAACTTTCTGAATGGATATTTTTTTTCCAAACTGCCACTGTAATTATCCCCCCCCCCTCTAAAACAGCAGCTGCTGATTACAGGGACAAGGAGGACCTGATCAGTCATCCTTGATCAGAGGCACTTTGTCCATACAGGAATAGATCTTCTACATATTAGCTGTGATGACACAACAGTGGTAGGCCTGATCACCGACAACAACGAGACAGCCTATAGGGAGGAGGTCAGAGACCTGGCCAGGTGGGGAAGAATAACAACCTTTCCCTCAACGTAACCAAGACTAAGGAGATGATTGTGGACTACAGGAACAGGAAAAGGAGCACCGAGCACGTCCCCATTCTCATCGACGGTGGTGTAGTGGAGCAGGTTGAGAGCTTCAAATTCCTTGGTGTCCACATCAACAACAAACTAGAATGGTCCAAACACACTAAGACAGTCATGAAGAGGGCACGACAAAGCCTATTCCCCCTCAGGAAACTAAAAAGATTTGGCATGGGTCCTGAGATCCTCAAAAGGTTTTACAGCTGCAACATCGAGAGCATCCTGACCGGTTGCATCACTGCCTGGTACGGTAATTGCTCGGCCTCCGACCGCAAGGCACTACAGAGGGTAGTGCGTACGGCCCAGTACATCACCGGGGCCAAGCTTCCTGCCATCCAGGACCTCTACACCAGGCGGTGTCAGAGGAAGGCCCTAAAAATTGTCAAAGACCCCAGCCACCCCAGTCATAGACTGTTCTCTCTACTACCGCATGGCAAGCGGTACCGGATTGCCAAGTCTAGGACAAAAAGGCTTCTCAACAGTTTTTACCCCCAAGCCATAAGACTTCTGAACAGGTAACCAATGGTTACCTGGACTATTTGCATTGTGTGCCCCCCCCCCAAACCCTCTTTTACGCTGCTGCTACTCTCTGTTTATCTTATATGCATAGTCCCTTTAACTATACATTCATGTACATACTACCTCAATTGGCCCGACCAACCAGTGCTCCCGCACATTGGCTAACCGGGCTATCTGTATTGTGTCCCGCCACCCGCCAACCCCTCTTTTTACGCTACTGCTACTCTCAGTTCATCATATATGCATAGTCACTTTAACCATATCCACATGTACATACTACCTCAATCAGCCTGACTAACCGGTGTCTGTATATAGCCTTGCTACTCTTGTTT
The DNA here is from genome assembly GCF_901001165.1 of Salmo trutta. NCBI lineage: Eukaryota > Metazoa > Chordata > Actinopteri > Salmoniformes > Salmonidae > Salmo > Salmo trutta. Next base: position 42,332,926 of record NC_042988.1, read on the forward strand.
TCAAATTTATTTTTACTGGTGTTTTATTTCTTTACTTACACACACACACACACACACACACACACACACACACACACACACACACACACACACACACACACACACACACACACACACACACACACACATTTTTTTTCTCGCACTATTGGTTAGATCCTGTAAGTCAGCATTTCACTGTAAGGTCTACACCTGTTGTATTCGGCACACGTGGCAAATAAACTTTGATTTGATTTGAAAGAGGGTGGTGGTGGTGGGGGCAATGCAAATAGTCTGGGTAGCCATTTGATTAGATGTACAGGAGTCTTATGGCTTGGGGGTAGAAGCTGTTTAGAAGCCTCATGGATCTAGACTTGGCGCTCCGGTACCGCTTGCCGGGCGGTAGCAGAGAGAACAGTCTGAATAGGGTGCCTGGGAGTCTTTGACCATTTTTAGGGCCTTCCTCTGACACCGCCTGATATAGAGTTCCTGGATGGCAGGAAGCTTGGCCCCGGTGATGTACTGGGCCGTACGCACTACCCTCTGTAGTGCCTTGCGGTCAGAGGTTTGAACAGTTGCCATACCAGGCAGTGATGCAACCCGTCAGGATGCTCTTGATGGTGCAGCTGTAAAACCTTTTGAGGATCTGAGGGCCCATGCCAAATATTTTCCTCTTCACGACTGTCTAGGTCGTGAAGATCTTCCACTTAAGTACGCTGGAGGAGCGCTTCTCTCGCCTGTTGACAGTGTCAACGCTGTCAAGGCTCTCTCCATGAGGATGTGCTCTGTACCAGGTATATATATATATATATATATATATATATATATACACACACACACCCAAATGCATACAATTAGTATACAGATGTGTGTGTTTGAAAGTTACTTTGCCGGTACATCGTTAGTGTGACTCTCTCGAAGGGTGATGTCAAGCTCCAAGTTTGTTTACAATCTAAAGATAACTTAGGTAAATAAATACATAGGTGACATTTCTGAAATGGGAGATACTCTATATTCACTTCTGAAATAGGAGATACTCTATATTTACTTCTGAAATGGGAGATACTCTATATTCACTTCTGAAATGGGAGATACTCTATATTCACTTCTGAAATGGGAGATACTCTATATTTACTTCTGAAATGGGAGATACTCTATATTTACTTCTGAAATGGGAGATACTCTATTTTCACTTCTGAAATAGGAGATACTCTATTTTCACTTCTGAAATAGGAGATACTCTATTCACTTCGGAAATATGCAGTGCAGGGAAACATTAATGCACCTAAATGTGCGATGTCTGTACCAGCAGCACACAATCATGTTGGACAACTACCACAGATAGACTCACAATGAACTACACATCAACATATATGTTAACATAGACCCACTCTGAAATACACATCAACATATATGTTAACATAGACTCACTCTGAAATACACATCAACATATATGTTAACATAGACCCACTCTGAACTACCCATCAACATATATGTTAACATAGACCCACTCTGAACTACCCATCAACATATATGTTACACATAGACCCACTCTGAAATACACATCAACATTTATGTTACACACACTACACACTAACACACACAAACTAGATGTTGCCAGTTCAATGCCCCAGTAACCAAGCTGTCAGAGCAGCAGTCTCTTAAAAAGCATGGGCTGAGGCACACCGCTAAATGTTTGTAGAGTTGCTGAGCAACGGAGGGTAAACAGTATCCAAAGAAAGAAAGGAAGTCTCAACAATGGTTGTATTAAACAGTTGGAATCATGTGACATGTGACTTCCTTCCTTTGTGTTTAGAACATCTGTCTGAAAACATATCCCTTCAGATAGCTGCTGTTTTTTGAACATTTTACTTGCAATGATTGTGATGTGTGGTTGTTTTTGCCTACTTTAGTTGAATGCAAAGTCAGTGTGTAGTTGAATGGAAACATTTAGTTGAATGGAAGTTGCTAAATGTAATTCAGTTTGTAGTGTGTGGCGCTTGCAATGCCAGGATAGTGGGTTTGATTCCCGGGACCACCCGTACGTAAAATGTATGTTTTGGATAAAAGCATCTTCTAAATGGCAGATGGTTATTATTATTAAGTTAATGTACATGTTTCTGTCCCTCTGTCTCATATTCTGCATGAGGAAGAAGGTGCAGAAAGACCTGGATGATCAGGAGAAGCTGGTGTCCCGCTTTGGATTGTGAGAGACAAAACCAACAGAGACTCCATATTCACCGACTCCCCTCTCCTTTTTTGAAAGTTAAACTTTATTTAATTAGGCAAGTTAGTTAAGAACAAATCCTTATTTACAATGACAGCCTACCGGGGAACAGTGGGTGAACTGCCTAGTTCAGGGGCAGAACAACAGATTCTTACCTTGTCAGCTCAGGGATTCAATCCATCAACATTTTGGTTACTGGCCCAACTCTCTAACCACTAGGCTACCTCCTCTACTTATCTTTTTCCCTCTGCTGGAAAGGATTTGTACTGTATTTTCTTCTGGTAAAAATGCTAAATGTTACACTTATTTTCATGAAATATGAATAAATAAATGGCATCTTTTTGTAGAAATGTGTCTTGTCATTGTTGTCTGTCTTCAGTCTAGAAGATCTCAGTTGCATTGAACCATAAGTGGTTGTGGTTTTGTACTATTTTGAGTAGCAAACGTTGTGCTCATTTTGTGATAACCGATGTGTTACTGTTGTCTGTGGTAAAGCAGTAGGTCATTTGTTTTGCTCTACTTCTAACAGGCTACATTTCAGGCTCCTATGGAGCAAAACATAATCCAAAACACAACCAAAACAAACTGCAAATGCATCGTTGTCGAGTTTGTAGAGTCACCAACTTCATGTAGTCATTGCGTGTAAGGAATATGGGACTAAATATTAAAGATTTCACTACTTCAATACACTCCAAGACAGTGTTTCCCAACTCCGGTCCTCGAGTACCTCCGGGGCTACAACAAAACGTGTGCTGTTGGGAGTAGATTACTCTGGGACCGGAGTTGGGAAACACTGGCTTGGAGTGTATTGGTCAGAATACTTATGACTTCTTCAAATAGGGGGACTAGATACATAACGTGCTTTCATTTCTAAACTGTGAAACAGACATGCATGAAAATACCTTCAAATAAAAGGTGACATATACTGTCTCCTCATATTAAATATTTGATCTCAAATCCAAAATGCTGGAGTATAGAACCAAATGTACAATTGTGTGTTTATACATTTATCTGGTCTAGAAGGTTGCGTGTTTATACCTTGTCACGTAGAGTAGGCCAGAAGGCTAAACTGGAAAACCTAACCTCTATAAAAAATAAAAAGATGGCGGAGCCGCAAAAGTTCTTCTGTGCAAAGGTGTTTATTTACATAGTGATTCCGGAACAAAAACAACAGCACTGCCATCAAACGTATACCTTATGGGACAGCTTAAAAACAAAGCTGCCCCACCCACAGCTCAATCCAAAATGCCTCTCCATGAACTGAAAGAGAGGCTCCTTTTGTAGGGGTAGCCCCTCCCCTCAGAACAATTAACACTAATTAATTAAGCAATTACCTATTCAACCTACAGTTTCCATTTATCTAAACATACCAAAATATATACATTGCAACACGTTTATGAAACAACATCACAATATAACATTTACAAAATTACATCACTACTGACAGTGTCTTCCAATATGCCCATTTACATTAATGAGCCATTCCGGACAGGCACTACAAAGTAAGCCCAATTCCCTTAGCTCGGGTCCTTATCCAGCATAGCCGGAAGCTACAGAGATGGAGAGAGAGAGGAACAGACAAACAACCGCGCTCATCCATAACATCGATAAGTATACTAAATATTGCTTATATTAAATATGAACACCTGTCTGTTTATTTCTTTATACCATAACCGGTTACTGAAGTAAGTGTGAAATGTATGTACTAAGATAGAGAAGCTAACTTGTGTGTCGACCCACATTGTTAACTTATCTGATAACGGAGCAGGGAGGAGTGAGGAATGTGTGCGTGCGTTAAAGTACCAAATGCTGCCCGCGGCCAGTGACGGACTTCTACGTCACATACCTCTATCTGGTCTAGAAGGTTGTGTGTTTATACCTCTATCTGGTCTAGAAGGTTGTGTGTTTATACCTCTATCTGGTCTAGAAGGTTGTGTGTTTATACCTCTATCTGGTCTAGAAGGTTGTGTGTTTATACCTCTATCTGGTCTAGAAGGTTGTGTGTTTATACCTCTATCTGGTCTAGAAGGTTGTGTGTTTATACCTCTATCTGGTCTAGAAGGTTGTGTGTTTATACCTCTATCTGGTCTAGAAGGTTGTGTGTTTATACCTCTATCTGGTCTAGAAGGTTGTGTGTTTACACCTCTATCTGGTCTAGAAGGTTGTGTGTTTACACCTCTATCTGGTCTAGAAGGTTGTGTGTTTACACCTCTATCTGGTCTAGAAGGTTGTGTGTTTACACCTCTATCTGGTCTAGAAGGTTGTGTGTTTACACCTCTATCTGGTCTAGAAGGTTGTGTGTTTACACCTCTATCTGGTCTAGAAGGTTGTGTGTTTATACCTCTATCTGGTCTAGAAGGTTGTGTGTTTATACCTCTATCTGGTCTAGAAGGTTGTGTGTTTATACCTCTATCTGGTCTAGAAGGTTGTGTGTTTATACCTCTATCTGGTCTAGAAGTTTGTGTGTTTATACCTCTATCTGGCAATCCACCAAATTCACTTCAATATTCACCACCAACATTGACCAATATCAGTCAATACTAAAATTAAATGAGTGTCTAAACCAAAGCTTTATTTTTCTTGAGAAACTCTGGCCTACTGTACACAGACGTGTGTGTTGTGTTTACTGTATGATGCAACACATGTTTAACAAACAAATATTTACAAATGATTTGATCACACTTAACAATAATATGCATCCTATTCAAAGTCAAAGGCATTTTACAGAAATGCACTAACATAACAGAACATGGATGTACAGTCACAGGAATATAATAAAGTCATCTCCTCACAACAACTGATTTATTAATGTCCATATCTGAAGTCATGACCACTGTCAAAGCCATCAAGTCACACGGTCGCGTTAGAACCGAAGGGTGTGTGTGTTACTGTTGTCATGGAGACCCAGGTGTTCCTCCAGGAGAAGGCTACTCTATCTGGCACAAAGACACTGAGCAAAGGGTAACAGCCGGCTAGTCCAAAAGCTGGATAGAGGGGCTCAGGGAATGTGGTGTGGAATGTGTACATGTGGGTCAATGTGTCAGAGGAGACCGTGTAGAAGGACAGGGTGCCGGCCGGCCAGTCAGAGGAGACCGTGTAGAAGGACAGGGTGCTGGCCGGCCAGTCAGAGGAGACCGTGTAGAAGGACAGGGTGCTGGCCGGCCAGTCAGAGGAGACCGTGTAGAAGGACAGGGTGCTGGCCGGCCAGTCCAGATACACTCCTATTCTGTTCTTGGAGGGGTCCCTAAAGGGGGGGGGATTTAATAACAGGGCCATTATGATGAAAATGCATTTTGTGCTGTATACACCAGGACTTGTCATTGCTTCCAATGCCAAAGTCATGGCTGGCGCTGCCTTTTCTTTTGATTCATTTGTATGTCACTCCGAGAACAGTGTCATCACTTGTCTCCATTTCCCAGTAACGACGCTCAGTCAGACCCTCTCTACAAAGAACCTGAAGAGCGCCATAGAATCTCTCCGGGTGATCAGGATATAGCTGTTCCTCAATCTCATATCTCACTGCAGACAGAGAGAGGTGTTTGTTTGCTGTGTTTGGGTCCAGTGTGAGATCACAGGCATCTGTAGACAAGAGGTAAGAGGAGAGGATCAGCTGGATTAAATCAGGAGTGTATTGGAAGATCCAGCCTGTAGACTGAAAATCAAGTCAGCGCAAACTAGTTTAAAACATTGTTTGTGTATTATAATACTTTATGTTGTATCAATGTTACTGAGATTACATGTCAAGTACAGTGTATTCTTACATGTCTTCAGCAGCTCCAGTTTCACCTAGCACTTTTCGTTGTGGTCAATACTGTGCTCGAGGCAGGAGAACAGACAGTGTGAATATACTCAAAGGTCTTAATAATAGAGTATCTTGCATTATTTTCATCAACTGCACTGACTTGATTTTCAGTCTACAGGCTGGATCTTCCATCGTAGCAGAAAGCATCTTCACTCCTGAGTCTCCTGAGGGTTGTAGCTCAGGTCCAGCTCTCTCAGGTGTGAGGGGTTTGACGTTAGTGCTGAAGCCAGAGAATCACAGCCTTCCTCTCTAACTCTACAGAATGGCAGCCTGCAAAGAGAGGTAATGATGATCCTTGGCACATAAATCTTGCTTTTATCACTCACAGCAGATTCAGACATGAGACAGAATAGCAAAGCTCAAGCCACGGCCAATTTACAATACACTTCCTTGCCATAATTTGTCTCTTTGAAAAGTGGACAATCTGTCAGCTAATTGCCACTTCACCGATTGCTTTCAAAATAGAAACTGACAATATTCATATGATTACCTGTGGGGGTATCGTCGGAAATCGTAGACATGGGACAAAAAGGTTTTGACCCACGTGTTTATTTATCAAAATGGATATATCGATGGGATTTAAACGTACTGACACGGAAACTACATGACAAGAGAAAACGGTCTACTTACAGTAACGTTAAATGTTCCCCTTTGTGGGATAGAAAATGTTGATGTTTGATTTGATGATAATGTAGCCTAAACAAACTCGCTAGTCAAAGAAAGCTGACACGAAAAATCCACATCAAAATCAATCGCACAACTTATCTTTTGTCAAACAATATGCATTGGTTAATTCTAGAGCGATACAAACTCAGCAAAAAAAGAAATATCCCTTTTTCAGGATCTTGTCTTTCAAAGATAATTCGTAAAAATCCAAATAACTTCATAGATCTTCATTGTAAAGGGTTTAACCTCTCTAGGGTATGTGGGACGCTACCGTCCCACTCGCCAACAGCCAGTGAAATAGCAGAGCGCCAAATTCAAAACAACGAAAATCTCATAACTCACATTTCTCACATACAAGTATTAAACACCATTTTAAAAATAAACTTCTTGTTAATCCAACCACATTGTCCGATTTCAAAAAGGCTTTAAGGCGAAAGCATAGCATTAGATTATGTTAGGACAGCACCTACACAAGAAAAACCACACAGCCATTTTCCAAGCAAGGAGAGGCGTCACAAAAACCAGAAATACAGCTAAAATGAATCACTAACCTTGGATGATCTTCACACATGATCTTCACCTCTGGTGAATGAGCACATACATTTACAGAAATACTCATCATAAACGTTGGTAAAATATACAACTGTTATTCAAAGAATGAAAGATAAACTTCTCCTTAATGCAACCGCTGTGACAGATTTCAAAAAAGTTTTACGGCGAAAGCACACTATGCAATAATCTGAGTACAGCGCTCAGTCAACAAAACAAGCCATACAGATACCCGCCATGTTGTGGAGTCAACAAAAGTCAGAAATAGCATTATAAATATTCACTTACCTTTGATGATCTTCATCGGAATGCACTCCCAGGATTCCCAGTTCCACAATAAATGTTTGTTTTGTTTCGATAAAGTCCATATTTATGTCCAAATACCTCCTTTTTGTTCGCGCGTTCAGTTCACTATTCCAAATGCAGATGGCGCATCCACTACGTCCAGAAGAAAAGTCAAAAAAGTTGCATTACAGTTTGTAGAAACATGTCTAACGATGAATAGAATCAATCTTTAGGATGTTTTTATCATAAATCTTCAATAATGTTCCAACCGGACAATTCCTTTGTCTTCAGAAAGAAAAAGGAACACAGCTAACTCTCACGGGTGTGCGCCTGACTGAGCTCATGCCATTTTCCCAGACACCTGATACAAACAGCTCTTATTCTCTCCCCATTCACAGTAGAAGCCTGAAACAACGTTCTAAAGACTGTAGACATCTAGTGGAAGCCTTAGGAAGTGCAAAATGACCCCACAGACACTGTATATTGGATAGGCAATCACTTGAAAAACTACAACCTCAGATTTCCCACTTCCTGGTTGGATTTTTCTCAGGTTTTTGCCTGCCATATGAGTTCTGTTATACACACAGACATCATTCAAACAGTTATAGAAACGTCAGCGTGTTTTCTATCCAAATCTACTAATAATATGCATATTCTAGTTTCTGGGCGAGAGTAGTAACCAGTTTAATTTGGGTACGTTTTTCATCCGGCTGTGAAAATACTGCCCCCTACACCTTAACAGGTTTTAAAATCAACATTGGCCTCTTAGTGACATCCTTGTTAATTATTTTGACCTTGCTCTAAGGAATATGTACTTAGTGTCTTGGAATTTGGTATAACCTTCCACTGATCACTGCCTGTCCACAACATCTATGGGATGCTTTAGAAATCCTCCATAATATTTCTTTAACATTGAAGGTATGGAGTTGAATGTGGAGATCAGTGAACATAATCAGGCTATATCCTTCAGGTACTGTGCATTTGGAAAGTATTCAGACTCCTTCACTTTTTCCACATTACGTTACGTCCTTATTCTAAAATGTATTAAATAGATTTGTTTTCTTCAATATTCACAAAATACTCCATAATGACAAAGCAAAAACAGGTTTTTAGAAGTTTTTGCAAATGTATGAAAAGAAAACAATTGAAATATCACATTTACACAAGTAGTCAGATCCTTTGTCCAGTACTTTGTTGAAGCACTTTTGGCAGATTACAGCCTCTTTTTAGGTATGACGCTACAAGCTTGGCACACCTGTATTTAGGCAGTGTATTTCGATTCAGCCTGTAACAAGATTTATTTCATTTTATTAAAACATGCATTTTTTTGTAATTCAAAGATGCCAACATGCTAAATTAAATGCCTGCATTTATTTTGTAAATCAAACAACCCCTGACAAAGAAATGAATGACTTTGAATTCACAGTCCAAATTGATGTACTAACAGAAAAGCTACTGACCTCAGTATCTCCAGTTTACAGTGTTGACTCCCTAGTCCAATAGAGAGTAACTCAACTACAGAATCCTGCAGTATGAAGTTACTCAAGCCCAGCTCTCCCAGGTTGCGGTTGAGAACTGTTTTCATAGAGGAGACCAAATGATCACGTCCCTCGTTTGAGAGTCCGTTCCCGCTGAAACTGCAATGACAGATATAATGCATTTTAAAGCAGCTTATTTCATCAACACATTGAGGCAGATTGTTTAGTGAGACTTACAATTATTATTGTTTTTGTAATTACATGTTACTTAACCTCTTGTGGACAGATGCAAATAACATAACTGGTATCGTAGCATCGGTCAACAGACTGATCTGACATTTAACGTGAAAATGTGTTTCTTGCATATTTACATCAGATGCTCGTTAATGCCGCATTCTCGTGCTAGTCGGAACAAGGAAACTCTGAAATGTCCGACTTGCTAACTGGTTGAACGAGGCACGTGTATAACTACAACCAATTAGCAAGTCAAAGATTTCCTAGTTGCGATTATCACATGAACACGGCATAAGTCCATTTGAGGCAAATGTTGGCCTAAGGGATCATGGTCATGGTAGTGACAAAGAAGATATCTGCACATACAAAAAAACGGCACTTGCTGACATAAAATATATTTTTCTTATTTAAATGTTTTTTATAATCTCTTCAATAACCTCAGTGCTTCCAGTTTACAGTCTGGGCTAGACATTCCAGTACAGAGCACATCCACTTCTGATTCCAGCTGTCACAGAATAAGTCGTGCGGGAGAGAGAAGGACCAAGGCGCAGCGGAAGTGTGGATACTCATATTTTAATGTTCAAAAACAGGCGTAGAGCATCCACTGAAAAAACAAAACAATAAACAAAACAATGGACGGTACTCACAATGTGACGGTGTGGCAGGCTCAACCAAACAAAGCAGTGCTCACAACAATTCCCCACCACCCCAAAGACAAACACACACACCTATATAGGACTTCCAATCAACATATACAAACACAAACCTGCCACGTCCTGACCCCAAAACTAAAACACCAGCTCCATCTGCTGGTCAGGACGTGACACCAGCAAGATTGAATCTATCAGGTGCAGTTCCCTCAGTGGTGAGTTTGGTAACTGGAGAGCTGAGGCCAACAAGTCACAGTACCATTTATCCAGAGTAACTCCTTCAATTCTGCAGAAACAGAGGAAAATTACATTTAGCCTACATTTTAGTCATTTAGCAGACACTCTTATCCAGTGAGACTTACAAGAGCAATTGGGGTTAAGTGCCTTGCACCTAGTCAACTCTGGGATTCAAACCAGCAACCTTTCTGTTACTGCCCCAACAGTCATAACTGCTAAACTACTTGCCGCCCTAATTATTCCTGTGAGGATTTGGATCTGCACAGTTCTCCATCATTTGTTTGCACACAGGCCCCGATTCCTTTTTATGTGCTTTTCTCTCTGAGTATTTTTTACCTTGAATGCTATTCACCTACTATTCATTTGAGTTGGAGCTTGAATAAATAAAGGTCTGGTGGAGGTGTCTACAAATACGGTGTATTCTGCCCTTGACTTAATTTAATTTATTTTTCCTTATGATCCCTGGAGAGTGCAAAACATTGAACGTGAAGCCCCCAGAGTGCCAAACATTGAACTTGAGGCCCCCACAGTGGCAAACATTGAACGTGAGGCCCCCAGAGTGGCAAACATTGAACGTGAGGCCCCCACAGTGCCAAACATTGAACTTGATGCCCCCAGAGTACCAAACATTGAACGCGAGGCCCCCAGATTGCCAAACATTGAACTTGAGGCCCCCACAGTGCCAAACATTGAACTTGAGGCCCCCACAGTGCCAAACATTGAACGTGAGGCCACCAGAGTGCCAAACATTGAACGTGAGGCCACCAGAGTGCCAAACATTGAACGTGAGGCCCCCAGAGTGCCAAACATTGAACGTGAGGCCCCCAGAGTGCCAAACATTGAACGTGAGGCCCCCAGAGTGCCAAACATTGAACTTGAGTCCCCCAGAGTGCCAAACATTGAACTTGAGGCCCCCAGAGTGCCAAACATTGAACGTGAGGCCCCCAGAGTGCCAAACATTGAACTTGAGGCCCCCAGAGTGCCAAACATTGAACGTGAGGCCCCCAGAGTGCCAAACATTGAACGTGAGGCCCCCACAGTGCCAAACATTGAACGTGAGGCCACCAGAGTGCCAAACATTGAACGTGAGGCCCCCAAAGTGCCATTCATTGAACTTGAGGCCCCCACAGTGCCAAACATTGAACGTGAGGCCACCAGAGTGGCAAACATTGAACGTGAGGCACCCAGAGTGGCAAACATTGAACGTGAGGCCCCCAGAGTGCCAAACATTGAACTTGATGCCCCCAGAGTACCAAACATTGAACGCGAGTCCCCCAGAGTGCCAAACATTGAACTTGAGTCCCCCAGAGTGCCAAACATTGAACTTGAGTCCCCCAGAGTGCCAAACATTGAACTTGAGTCCCCCAGAGTGCCAAACATCGAACTTCAGGCCAAAACATCATGACGCTAGAACGTCTGCACCATTAAAGCTGGAATCCGTTCTCGGTGAAACTGCCACATCCTTTTGTGATATAACAACAACAAAGAAGTTATTTCAAACAATAAACACTGTTTTGTTCCCGCCAACATCATTGCTGCTGGACACTCCTGTCCTTTTTGCTGTTAAAGTATTTCTAAGTAGCAGCCATATCAGCGGGGGGGAGGGGGGGGGCTGCAACCACCAGTGAAACTGCACTACGCCAGTGCCTTTGTTCCATACTAGCAGCCATCCAAGTGGGATTTTACTCTCACTAAAATACAGACTATGCATATTTGTCAACAGCATGTTTATTGCAGTTTGGGTAAAAGTGGTAATTGCTCCAAAGCATCATGAAAACAATTATTGTCAATTATGTCAGCTGTTTCGACCAGTGCAAAGAAATCTGAATGTTTGATTGTAATCGGCACAATAATATTTCAGCAGTTTGTTTACATTCAAAATTGGACAAGATCCACTATATTCATTGTTATTTGGTATGTGTGAATTTGACGATCATTCTTACATTGCCTTTCTGCAGTTCCTCACAGCTGGAAGAAGTCTGAATACACCCTTATGGGGGTTTTATACTTCTTCAGGACAAACTCATCCAACACCTTCTCTGACATCAGAAGTACATAGGTCAGTACTGAGCAATGGGCGGGTGAGAGCTCTCTGTCTGCTTCCTCTTCTGACTAATATCTCTGAATGTCTTCATGTAGGGAATGGCCTTAACATTTCTTCTTCATTTATCGGTATTCAACTAATTATTCACCATTCCTCCTCCTACTCCTTTATCAGTAGTCATCTTCAACTCATTCCATTCCTCATCCTACTCCTTTATCAGTAGTCATCTTCAACTCATTGCATTCCTCCTCCTACTCCTTTATCAGTAGTCATCTTCAACTCATTCCATTCCTCCTCCTACTCCTTTATCAGTAGTCATCTTCAACTCATTCCATTCCTCATCCTACTCCTTTATCAGTAGTCATCTTCAACTCATTCCATTCCTCCTCCTACTCCTTTATCAGTAGTCATCTTCAACTCATTGCATTCCTCCTCCTACTCCTTTATCAGTAGTCATCTTCAACTCATTCCATTCCTCATCCTACTCCTTTATCAGTAGTCATCTTCAACTCATTTCATTCCTCCTCCTAACCCTTTTGAGTTCACACTTACTTGTACTGTATCTATGGTAACACTTCCTATGGCTATGGTAACACCTCCTATGGTAACACCTCCTATGGTAACACCTCTTATGGGAACACCTCTTATGGGAACACCTCCTTTGGTAACACCTCCTTTGGTAACACCTCCTATGGCAACACCTCCTATGGTAACACCTCCTATGGTAAAACCTCTTATGGTAACATCTCTTATGGTAACACCTCCTTTGGCAACACCTCCTATGGTAACACCTCCTATGGTAACACCTCCTATGGTAACACCTCCTATGGTAACACCTCCTACGGTAACACCACCTACGGTAACACCTCCTATGGTAACACCTCCTATGGTAACACCACCTATGGTAACACCACCTATGGCAACACCTCCTATGGTAACACAACCTATGGTAACACCTCCTATGGTAACACCTCCTATGGTAACACCAGCTATGGTAACACCAGCTATGGTAACACCTCATATGGCTATGGTAACACCACCTATGGTAACACCTCCTATGGTAACACCACCTATGGTAACACCTCCTATGGTAACACCTCCTATGGTAACACCTCCTATGGTAACACCACCTATGGTAACACCACCTATGGTAACACCTCCTATGGTAACATTTACATTTACATTTAAGTCATTTAGCAGACGCTCTTATCCAGAGCGACTTACAAATTGGTGCATTCACCTTATGATATCCAGTGGAACAACCACTTTACAATAGTGCATCTAAATCTTTTAAGGGGGGAGGGGGGTTAGAAGGATTACTTTATCCTATCCCAGGTATTCCTTAAAGAGGTGGGGTTTCAGGTGTCTCTGGAAGGTGGTGATTGACTCCGCTGTCCTGGCGTCGTGAGGGAGCTTGTTCCACCATTGGGGTGCCAGAGCAGCGAACAGTTTTGACTGGGCTGAGCGGGAACTGTGCTTCCTCAGAGGTAGGGAGGCGAGCAGGCCAGAGGTGGATGAACGCAGTGCCCTTGTTTGGGTGTAGGGCCTGATCAGAGCCTGAAGGTATGGAGGTGCCGTTCCCCTCACAGCTCCGTAGGCAAGCACCATGGTCTTGTAGCGGATGCGAGCTTCAACTGGAAGCCAGTGGAGAGAGCGGAGGAGCGGGGTGACGTGAGAGAACTTGGGAAGGTTGAACACCAGACGGGCTGCGGCGTTCTGGATGAGTTGTAGGGGTTTAATGGCACAGGCAGGGAGCCCAGCCAACAGCGAGTTGCAGTAATCCAGACGGGAGATGACAAGTGCCTGGATTAGGACCTGCGCCGCTTCCTGTGTGAGGCAGGGTCGTACTCTGCGAATGTTGTAGAGCATGAACCTACATGATCGGGTCACCGTCTTGATGTTAGTGGAGAACGACAGGGTGTTGTCCAGGATCACGCCAAGGTTCTTAGCACTCTGGGAGGAGGACACAAGGGAGTTGTCAACCGTGATGGCGAGATCATGGAATGGGCAGTCCTTCCCCGGGAGGAAGAGCAGCTCCGTCTTGCTGAGGTTCAGCTTGAGGTGGTGATCCGTCATCCACACTGATATGTCTGCCAGACATGCAGAGATGCGATTCGCCGCCTGGTTATCAGAAAGGGGAAAGGAGAAGATTAATTGTGTGTCGTCTGCATAGCAATGATAGGAGAGACCATGTGAGGATATGACAGAGCCAAGTGACTTGGTGTATAGCGAGAATAGGAGAGGGCCTAGAACTGAGCCCTGGGGGACACCAGTGGTGAGAGCGCGTGGTGCGGAGACAGATTCTCGCCACGCCACCTGGTAGGAGCGACCTGTCAGGTAGGACGCAATCCAAGCGTGGGCCGCGCCGGAGATGCCCAGCTCGGAGAGGGTGGAGAGGAGGATCTGATGGTTCACAGTATCAAAGGCAGCAGATAGGTCTAGAAGGATGAGAGCAGAGGAGAGAGAGTTAGCTTTAGCAGTGCGGAGAGCCTCCGTGACACAGAGAAGAGCAGTCTCAGTTGAATGCCCAGTCTTGAAACCTGACTGATTAGGATCAAGAAGGTCATTCTGAGAGAGATAGCAGGAGAGCTGGCCAAGGACGGCACGTTCAAGAGTTTTGGAGAGAAAAGAAAGAAGGGATACTGGTCTGTAGTTGTTGACATCGGAGGGATCGAGTGTAGGTTTTTTCAGAAGGGGTGCAACTCTCGCTCTCTTGAAGACGGAAGGGACGTAGCCAGCGGTCAAGGATGAGTTGATGAGCGAGGTGAGGTAGGGGAGAAGGTCTCCGGAAATGGTCTGGAGAAGAGAGGAGGGGATAGGGTCAAGTGGGCAGGTTGTTGGGCGGCCGGCCGTCACAAGACGCGAGATTTAATCTGGAGAGAGAGGGGAGAAAGAGGTCAAAGCACAGGGTAGGGCAGTGTGAGCAGGACCAGCGGTGTCGTTTGACTTAGCAAACGAGGATCGGATATCGTCAACCTTCTTTTCAAAATGGTTGACGAAGTCATCCGCAGAGAGGGAGGAGTGGGGGAGGGGGAGGAGGATTCAGGAGGGAGGAGAAGGTAGCAAAGAGCTTCCTAGGGTTAGAGGCAGATGCTTGGAATTTAGAGTGGTAGAAAGTGGCTTTAGCAGCAGAGACAGAAGAGGAGAATGTAGAGAGGAGGGAGTGAAAGGATGCCAGGTCCGCAGGGAGGCGAGTTTTCCTCCATTTCCGCTCGGCTGCCCGGAGCCCTGGTAACACCTCCTATGGTAACACCAGCTATGGTAACACCTCATATGGCTATGGTAACACCACCTATGGTAACACCTCCTGTGGTAACACCACCTATGGTAACACCAGCTATGGTAACACCTCATATGGCTATGGTAACACCTCCTATGGTAACACCACCTATGGTAACACCAGCTATGGTAACACCTCATATGGCTATGGTAACACCTCCTATGGTAACACCACCTATGGTAACACCTCCTATGGTAACACCTCCTATGGTAACACCTCCTATGAATACCCTCTTCATAATGCATTATATGTGCATGCATCTGCATAATACGCAATGCAATATAACCTATTAGCTCCTATGTCATGCATCATAATAATGCATTAAGCATATGTGTTTATCATTCATTATGCATTTGGTCTTCTTTGTTTTGTCTTTATCTTCATATTGTGGTGGTAGTGTGTGTTCCTTGATGCGCTCTGGGTCTCTCTGGACACTGGAGACAGACCACCACGCAACTCACTGTGGAAAAAGAGAGATGGTTTAACCAAAAAAACTATTAATTTACACCCACACCACATCACACATCACACACCACACGCGCACAAAGTAAAACGTTTGACAACTTACCCTTTTAGCGTGGCACTGCATTGTGCAACCTGGGAGGAGTCATCTAGAAATTGAACAAAATAGGAAAATATATGATATTCTATAGGCTGGGGAGACTGGGGATTGTAGACTGGGGAGACTGGTGATTGTAGGCTGGGAAGACTGGGGATTGTAGGTCGGGGGGACTGGGGATTGTAGGCTGGGGAGACTGGGGATTGTAGGCTAGGGAGACTGGGGATTGTAGACTGGGGAGACTGGGGATTGTAGGTCTGGGGAGACTGGGGATTGTAGGTCTGGGGAGACTGGGGATTGTAGGCTGGGGAGACTGGGGATTGTAGGCTGGGGAGACTGGGGATTGTAGGCTGGGGAGACTGGGGATTGTAGGTCGGGGAGACTGGGGATTGTAGGCTAGGGAGACTGGGGATTGTAGACTGGGGAGACTGGTGATTGTAGGCTAGGGAGACTGGGGATTGTAGGCCGGGGGGACTGGGGATTGTAGGCTGGGGAGACTGGGGATTGTAGACTGGGGATTGTAGGCTGCGGGGACTGGGGATTGTAGACTGGTGATTGTAGGCTGGGGAGACTGGGAATTGTAGGTCTGGGGGGACTGGGGATTGTAGGCTGGGGATTGTAGGCTGGGGAGACTGGGGATTGTAGGCCTGGTGGACTGGGGATTGTAGGCCGGGGTGACTGGGGATTGTAGGCCGGGGTGACTGGGGATTGTAGGCCAGGTGGACTGGGGATTGTAGGCCAGGTGGACTGGGGATTGTAGGCCGGGGGGACTGGGAATTGTAGGCCGGGGGGACTGGGGATTGTAGGCCGGGGGGACTGGGGATTGTAGGCCGGGGGGACTGGGGATTGTAGGCCGGGGGGACTGGGGATTGTAGGCCGGGGGGACTGGGGATTGTAGGCCGGGGGGACTGGGGATTGTAGGCCGGGGGGACTGGGGATTGTAGGCCGGGGGGACTGGGGATTGTAGGCCGGGGGGACTGGGGATTGTAGGCCGGGGGGACTGGGGATTGTAGGCAGGGGGGACTGGGGATTGTAGGCCGGGTGGACTGGGGATTGTAGGCTGGGGAGACGGGATTGTAGGCCAGGAAGACTAGGAGAGACAGAGAGAGATAGAGGTAACACTGGCCTCTATGTCCTCAACCTGGTACTACAACAGAAGGCAAAACTGACTTGAACCATTTCAGGGAAATTGGTCTCACCTTTGTTGAAAGAGCGTTTATCTACTGTTGCCCTCTGCTATCCTCCCTTCAGTGTACTCCTTTTTTCTTCCCAAAGACAAACTTCTCTTTTTGGAGAAAGTGGTAATGTCCCTCTCCTCTCTCCTCCCTTTGGAGCAATTGCTCCCCATCTCTTTCTCTCAAGTCTCAATCTACAGAACATGAGTGAACTCATGAAAACATATTTTTGTATTCTTCAGAAGTCCAAATGTCTAAAACGCCAAATGTGTACTGAACCTTACCAAATTAAAGACATTTGCTGTTACCTAGAAAACAGTTACAAATATATTTTACTCTTTTATGTATTTCAAATCCATTCGAGTTTGATAAATTGTCAATAACACTTGACTTTCTGTTCCACCATATCAGTAGCACCTAAATATTTGGTTCAACAAAGATTTATTTCAGAAGTTATTCCAAAACAAACATAATATATTGTAATTATTGAAAGAAGATCCTTATCTTTCTGGTAATAGACATTTACTGCGGAGTCACAGTCACGTCGTCCGAGTTTGGCTGGTGTAGGTTGTCATTGTAAATTAGAATTTGTTCTTAACTGACTTGTCTAGTTAAATAAAGGTTAAATAAAAAATAAAAATAAACGTTATTGTGTGAGCGTGAGCGTGACAGACAGACAGACAGACAGACAGACAGACAGACAGACAGACAGACAGACAGACAGACAGACAGACAGACAGACAGACAATGAACGAGAAAGAGAGCGAGAACCCCTATCCTAGCGTGAGAATGAAAAGGAAAGAGAACCCCTCCCATCCTGGCAGATGTTTATCTTAGTCTCAGAGCACAGTAGGACTGTAAGCAAACAATCTCTACAAAGGCCCCAACAGTACAGAGTTCCAGATGGCTCATTGTTTGGCTAGTGCACTTTTTATATTCTATTTGATGTATTTTAAGTGTGCACGTACTATTTCTCTGGGCAGAAAATACTGTTCCTTTTCCAATATTCACAGTTTTTCTAAGTATACAAAACACATTTCCTCAGTATTCCCCTAACTGCTAACAAACAGGATGCTGCTTATTTCGTGTTACAACACCTACTCTCCTCTCAACCCCAGACTGTCGCCATGCAATTTCTTTCCCCAAAAGCTCTCTTACATTTCCTCTACCTCAAGGTCTAATTAACATTTCAATTCCTGATCAAATTATAGTTGTGTCACATTTTCCCACAGCACGCACTCGCTCACTAAAGTAAAAAAAACTTAACAAACACATCGGCTTCCCCGTGGCTCAGTTGGTAGAGCATGGTGTTTACAACACCAGCATGGTGTGTTATACATACTGGCCTTCCCCGTGGCTCAGTTGGTAGAGCATGGTGTTTGCAACACCTGGGTTGTGGGTTCCATTCCCACGGGCGGCCAGTATGGGGAAAAAAAAAATGCATGAAATGAAATGTATGCATTCACTACTGTAAGTCACTCTGGATAAGAGTGTCTGCTAGATGACTAAAACAAACATCCAGCATATTTAGGGCTGGATAATTTCTCAGTGTGAATTACTAAGAAGAATTAATTAAAAAGAGAAGAAGTTCCAACAGTAGCTAGGTGTCCATCATTTACATTCTAGTCATCTGCATACATTTCATTTCATGCATTATTCCCCCCCCCCAAGGAATCCGGATAGTGGTGACCGTTCATAGAGTGAGAGACTGGCACGGTATTTAGGAGCTTGGCGGTGATAGACATTCATTACATTTTTTGACAAGCGACAGAAGCGATTTTCAAGCGTCTGCCCTGGATGATGAAAATAACTACCAAGATGTCCTTGATCCAATATTATTTTTTATTATTTATAATTTAACCTTTATTTAACTAGGCAAGTCAGTTAAGAACAAAGTCTTATTTACAATGACGGCCTACCAAAAGGCAAAAGGCTCCTGTGGGGACGGGGGCCTGGGATTTAAAAAATAAAATAAATACAATATAAATATAGGACAAAACACACTTCACAAAAAGAGAGACAACACATCACTACATAAAGAGAGACCTAAGACAATAACATAGCAAGGCAGCAACACATGACAACACAACATGGAAACAAAAAGGGTTCTTCTATGGGGACAGGGGAAGAATCCTTTTAGGTTCTAGATAGCACCTTTTTTCCTGAGAGTAGACCTATATTGCCGTGGTTTTCTGTAAAAATAAATGCAACAGGCCCTCTGGTGAATCTAGCAAGACAGCGAATCATTGCATCACTGACTAAGTATGAATATAATGAACATTTATGACTTGCACCGTTATGCAATTATTAAGAGACTAGATACAAAGAGCTAATCCTGGCAACCAATGTTCTAGCATTAATTAATTGAGGCAAGCAGATCAGAGATGTCAAGGTGGCATCCAAGAATATGCTACAGTATGTGTACTGTATAGTGTAAATAACAACTACCAATAGACCTTCTAAATAATAAGCATTTGGTCAATCAAATAATTACTCTGTAAAATGAGGAATGCAGTTACTCTATTTAACTAATTGGATGAAAGAATTGACACTCAAACAATTACAGTGTACTGTACATTAAATACATTATACATTACAGAATTACACAGAGTATATGACTATCACCAATAGGCTTAAACAACGTGGTAACGCATGTCTTCAGTTCAGAATAGTCTCTAAGAGAAAACACGATGTGTGTCTGATACACACGAGCTTGGTAGCAAGTTCTCAAAGTTTGAACAAATTCACTGTCCTTTTAACCAAATTCAAGCAGAAACTCACGCCCAACCTGAATTAAGACTTCTTTGCACTTTGCTAGTTATAACAAAAGGCAGGAAAACAGCCAGATTCGAATCTAATCAACTCAATGTAAGTAACGTTAGCTAGCAATCTAAATCCAAAAACAGCTTAAATTATTTATTCCTATTTAACAATATTTTAGAAGGCTAACATCAGCCTGCCTAGTCAGCTAGCCAGACAGTTTTGTTTAGCCAACGTTAGCTAGCTAGCTAATTGTTTGTGTAGCTTTCATTTTGTATGTAACGTTAGCTTGCACTTAAATGGCATCTCTCGAGGAGATGTTATTTTATCTTTCCAACCAGGCAAAGTACTATGAAGGCACCAATGATCTCGACAAGAAGCACAACATTCGTAGGGGTCAGAAATTCACTATTCAAGGAAGGCACCAGTTCACTTCTATTACATGACTGGAAGGATTTAGCTATGAACAACCATTTTCAAAACCCATTAACCCTCTAGCTAGTTGGTCATCTAGAAGTTGCTAGCTATACATTTGTCATCTTGAGGTATCTAGCTATAAGTTAACTCAGATCAATCAAATTGACAGGTCTAAGCATTTTTTTAATTTAACCTTTATTTAAACTAGACAAGTCAGTGAACTAGGCAAGTCAGTTAAAAGACCAAATTCTTATTTACAATGACGGCCTAGGAACAGTGGGTTAACTGCATCGTTCAGGGGCAGAACGACAGATGTTTACCTTGTCAGCTTGGGGATTCAATCCACCAACCTTTCGGTTACTGGCCCAATGCTCTAACCAGTGCAGGACATTAAGCACATGGAGGAGATAATCCAGACCTTCTCAGAACCATTGTCTCCAAGTTGCCTTCAAAGCTCAGGGAGAAGTGGAGATCAGCTGTGTGGGATTTTCAGGATCAACACAGCAGAGGAACAAAGTCTGAAGACTTTGTGGAGAAGCAGGCCTGAATTGCATTGGATCCAGTATTCTTTTAAACCTTTTTATATTCATAAGTATATTGAGTTTTTTTTTAACACAATGTACTTGCAGTGAAGCCGCTCAACAACTACATCATATTGGTCATCTAACAGACTCCCATCCAGAGCGACACACAGAGGCAACCAGGGTCAACGCCCTGCTCAAGGGCATGTTGACAGATCTCCCACAAGGTCAAAAACGGGGACCCGAACCAGCGATCCATTAGCAACTGGCCCAAGCTCCCAACCGCCAGGCCACCAGCCCTCCAAGATCCCCCCCACAGTTCCCCAAGAGCTGCCCCTCAACCATCCAAGACCCACCCACAGCCCCCCCAAAGAAAAAGAAAATACTATATATATATATATATATTCCATTCCCCACCCCAAGATCTCCACCCCCTCATTCACCAACAACCAACAAAATGAACAAAAGAGAAAAAAGAGAAAGACAAAGGAAAACAGAAAACAACCATGCAAAAACAAAAGACATCCAGGACAACAAAAATCATAACAGCAAGGCAAACTGAATATGTTGTGCATGTATGGCACTATTTATATGTGTGTGTGTGTCTGTGTATGTGCACATGTGTGCATTTGAATGAGAGTGTGTGTATATACATGTGTACAAACACCTGCACGGCATCAGCCTCAGACAAACCAACATTAGCTGTAACAACACTGCCCCTCAGTGTCATTCAAACTGGCTTTTTGTTGTGTTTATTTTGACTTTATTTTTTATACTTTTATCTTTGACCGTCATTCTATCCCGTACCCTGCAACTCCACTCCCACTTGTCTCAGCTTCCCTCAGCCCATCCCACCTATCTCTGCAGGCCAGCCTCTTCGGATTTCTACGCAACATATATCTTTCAATGATGATGTGATGTTTAACATTGTCACGCCCTGACCTGAGAGAGCCTTTTTATGTCTCTATTTAGGTTTGGTCAGGGTGTGATTTGGGTGGGCATTCTATGTCTATTTCTATGTTGGGGATTGCTTTGTTTCGGCCGGGTATGGCTCCCAATCAGGAACAGCTGTACATCGTTGTTGCTGATTGGGAGTCATACTTCGGCAGCATGTTTTTCCTTTGGGTTTTGTGGGTAGATGTTTCCTGTTTAGTGTGTTAGGATACCTGACAGGACAATTTGGCTGTCGTCTGTTTTTCTTTGTGAAGTGCCTTTTTCATCTAAAATAAAAGATGAACAAATTCCACGCTGCACCTTGGTCTACTACTTCAGACAGCCGTTACAAACACAATTTCTATCTAATCGAATATAATCTACAGATTGCGTATTGAAGATAAATACTTTTACGAGGAGTATTAGTAATTGACTGACCCGGTCTCTCCAGATCTCCTAACAGTACTATTTCTAGGGTCAATTTTAGATCAATGCTATGCATTTTCAGCCATTCCTGAACCTGAGACCAGAAACAGGCTACCTGAGGGCAATACCAAAATGAATGGTCTATTGAATATGTAGTCTCACAACAAAATCTGCAGAGCTTTGATGATTGTATGCCCCAAATATTCAACATTTTGTTGGTAGCAAGAATTCTAAATAATAATTTCAGCTCAAACCACGAAATCTTGAATCTTGTGTCGTTTTATATATACACCTTGTACCATGGAATCGGTACATCAAAAATCTCTTCCCAACTATTTTGCAATCTGTATGGCACAGCTGTCAACATCCTGGTCCTCAAATGAAACTGGTATACTTTCCTATTTATTCAATTTTTATTCCTCTGCCAGTTTTGATCCTTTATATTGGGCAGACAGACCAGTTCCCTACATCTTCCCGCTGCCACCTGCCTCCTCCATTTTTGGGGTAATGCTGTAATCAATTGGTTGTAATCTTGGATTGAACAGACCTTCCCAAACAATTCTGATAACTCTATGAAGGACATAACTCTACCATTCCAATTTACAATATAATTTAAAAACAGAATACCCTTTTCAAACATCTTTCCCATAAATACAGGTATTTTATCAACCAGCACATTTTAGTTCAGCCATAATATTTGTTTTATCTTTTCAGGGGGGATGAAATTGAAATTGTAGCCAGCTCTGTAATGCTTGTTTGAAAAAAAGATACTTTGAAAAAAAGTATAATTCTCAATTAATTGAAAAGGAGACATGGCAATCTGCACAAAGGCAAAAAGGCCATTTTTAAACAATGGATGAGCTTTTCTTAGTAATCTACTTGAGAACCATTTAGGGTTCAAGTAAAACTGTTGAATAAGTGAATCTTTTAGAGAGAGGTTTAGTGCTTTTATATTTAATCATCTCAACCCACCCAATTCATTATATAGATAGTCACGCTTTATTTTGTCTGGTTTAGCATCCCTGATAAAGAAAAATTTTTTTGCTCATTGGATTTGAAAAACAAATCATCAGGAGTAGCAGGGGCATAAACTGAGATAAGACTAAGGAGTTAATCAGGGCATTTTTCCATAAATAGACAAGTATTTACCTCTCCATGGTTGCAGGATCTAATCTATTTATTGTTTCTGGTCATGTGACATTAACCTTGTTTATAGTGTTCTCTGCATGTTTGTTACAGATGATGTCTACTCTCTGCAGAATCACATGCTCTGATGATGTAAAAAATAATAATTGTACCTTTTATTTAACAAGGCAAGTCAGTTTAAGAACAAATTCTTATTTACAATGACGGCCTAGGAACAGTGGGTTAACTGCCTTGTTCAGGGGCATAACAACAGATTTTTACCTTCTCTGCTTGGGGATTCGATCTAGCAACCTTTCAGTTACTGGCCCAACACTCTAACCACTAGGCTAACTGCCACCATGCCCCCATCTGTGTTGGACATTGTGTTCTTCATAGAGGCTACAGTTTTTATATGATTATATTTAATAACATGACTTTAGGTCTCTTGGTTTCTCAGTGAACTGGCAAAGCAGCTTGTCACTGGGACATGGACTGAAACAACTGACCTGAACTTTATTAAAGGTAAGAGTTAGCATTGAGTGTTTTTTGCATTCAATGTTATTATTTGATTTCAAATATTTTGTTGCATATTTTGTAACTGTAACTATTAACTCTTGAAACAGGGACTTCCTGGAACCATAAAGCAGTGATTGTGGTGTCTTTATGCTCATGGTCAGATTTCACTGTTCTAATATCATCCTTTTTTACTAACATACATTTATAATGAGTAATTAACATTGTGTTTTACTAACCTACATTTATAATGAGTAATTAACATTGTGTTTTACTAACCTACATTTATAATGAGTAATTAACATTATGTTTTACTAACATACATTTATAATGAGTAATTAACATTATGTTTTACTAACATACATTTATAATGAGTAATTAACATTATGTTTTACTAACATACATTTATAATGAGTAATTAACATTGTTTATTCATTATTGTCACGACTTCCGCCGAAGTCGGTCCCTCTCCTCGTTCGGCCTTCTAGCCATCACTGATCCACTTTTCATTTTCCATTGGTTTTGTCTTGTCTTCCATCACACCTGGTTCCAATTCCATCAATTACATGTTGTGTATTTAACCCTCTGTTTCCCCTCATGTCCTTGTCGGTGATTGTTTGTTGTATGTAATGGTGCATTTATGCTCTGGTGTGCGACGGGTTTTGTACCCACTTCCTTTATTTTGTATATGTTGGTTTTTGGAATTTGTGAGCACTTATTAAACGATTCCGTTTATACCAAGTTCGTTCTCCTGCGCCGGACTTGCCTGCCACCAACACGCACCCTTTACAATATGTTTCACTAACATACATTTATAATGAGTAATTAACATTGTGTTTTATTCATTATGTGTTTTCTTTCCAGTACATATGACATTTTGCCACAGACACTCCATTTGATTACTCGATCGTAAGTGGTATTATGTCAAATGCAGAAAAGGTATTAATTTAGTATTTACAGATGCTCAAAATGAGCAATTGGAAATACATTGTGACTGTTCTCGTCCTTCAGCCTGATGTACCTGGTCTGATGGTGGTGTGTGGTCCTTCAGCCTGGTCTGAGGAGAGGGTGGTGTGTGGTCCTTCAGCCTGGTCTGAGGAGGTGGTGGTGTCTGGTCCTTCAGCCTGGTCTGAGGAGATGGTGGTGTCTGGTCCTTCAGCCTGGTCTGAGGAGATGGTGGTGTCTGGTCCTTCAGCCTGGTCTGAGGAGATGGTGGTGTCTGGTCCTTCAGCCTGGTCTGAGGAGATGGTGGTGTCTGGTCCTTCAGCCTGGTCTGAGGAGATGGTGGTGTCTGGTCCTTCAGCCTGGTCTGAGGAGATGGTGGTGTGTGGTCCTTCAGCCTGGTCTGAGGAGATGGTGGTGTCTGGTCCTTCAGCCTGGTCTGAGGAGATGGTGGTGTCTGGTCCTTCAGCCTGGTCTGAGGAGAGGGTGGTGTGTGGTCCTTCAGCCTGGTCTGAGGAGATGGTGGTGTCTGGTCCTTCAGCCTGGTCTGAGGAGATGGTGGTGTCTGGTCCTTCAGCCTGGTCTGAGGAGATGGTGGTGTCTGGTCCTTCAGCCTGGTCTGAGGAGATGGTGGTGTCTGGTCCTTCAGCCTGGTCTGAGGAGATGGTGGTGTCTGGTACTTCTGGGGAACCTGGAGCTGGACAGGTACAATCTGTTATTTGAATAAAAGTCAATGTCTTTGGAAGATTATCCCAAGTGATATTTAATTTTGAAGTGTTGGTACTTTTTTCTGAAAATATCCAGGCATGGCAGAAGGCTTGTCCACTGGATAGACTAAGGCAAGGCTTTGTTAAGGGGGATCTCCAGCATAGATTACGAATTTAACGGAAAAGGAGACATGAAGTCACCCAAGTAAGTGTCATGTCATGAAGTTGGTCATTTCTGATAACGAAACCATTTGGAAAATATGACATTATGTCCTGTTCCCAAATGTACTAGTTAAAGGTTTTAGACTACAGTGTGTTATACTGTAACTAAAATGGTTTTAGACTACAGTATGTTATAACTATAACTAAAATGGTGGCATGATTTTTACAAACAGCATCAAATATACACTACATGACCAAATGTATGTGGACACCTGCTCACCGACCATCTCATTCCAAAATCAAGGGCATTAATATGGAATTGGTCCCCCCTTTGGTGCTATAACAGCCGGCACTCTTCTGGGAAGGCTTTCCACTAGATGTTGGAACATTGCTGCGGGGACTTGCTTCCATTCAGCCACAAGAGCATTAGGGAGGTCGGGCACTGATGTTGGGTGATTAGGCCTGGCTCGCAGTTGACGTTCCAATTCATCCCAAAGGTGTTCAACGGGGTTGAGGTCAGGGCTCTGTGAAGGACAGTTAATTTCTTCCACACCAATCTCGACAAAAATTTCTGTATGGATCTCGCTTTGTGCACAGGGACATTGTCAATCAGAAATAGGAATGGGCCTTCCCCAAAATGTTGCCACAGTTGCCAGCACAGAATCATCTAGAATGTAATTGTATGTTGTAGCGTTACGATTTCCCTTCACTGGAACTAAGGGGACTAGCCCGAACCATTGAAAAACAGCCCCAGACCATTATTCCTCCACCAAACTTTACAGTTGGCAGTATACGTTGGGGCAGGTAGTGTTCTCCTGGCATCTGCCAATCCCAGACGTGACAGTCGGACTGCCAGAAGGTGAAGCGTGATTCGTTACTCCAGAAAACGCACTTCAGCACTCGACTGCTCCGTTCTGTGAGCTTGTGTGGCCTACCACTTCACGCTTGAGCCGTTGTTTCTTCAAGATGTTTCCACTTCCCAATAACAGCATTTACAGTTGACCAGGGAATCTCTAGCAGGGCAGAAATGTGATGAACTGACTTTGTGGAAAGGTGGCATCCTATGACGGTGCCACGTTGAAAGTCACTGAGCTTTTCAGTAAGGCCATTCTACTACTAATGTTTGTCAATGAAGATTACATGGCTGTGGGCTCGATTTTATACACTTGTCAGCAACGGATGTGGCTGAAATAGTCGAATCCACAAATTTGAAAGGGTGTCTACATACTTTTGTATATCTAGTGTGTATATATATATGTATATAGATATACAAAAGTATGTAGAACTGCGCATGTGCAGGCCGTCAAACCAAAGACACTCCTTCGATATAAAGTCGTTTTTGACTAAAATAATAACGTGTCAGTTTGTCACTTTCACGAAGTTGGAGTAATAACATGTTCAAATACTTTAGACATTGGCTGGAATCTGGGTTTTACCTTTAGATTTAGAGAAAATGTACAACTAAGAAGGAATTTTTCACTTCTGACTTCTCAAACCCCAAATCACAGCATCGGTCTACTTCCTACAGTCTGCTTCCCCAGCGGTCCCAGTAGACTCGGGATGTTGGTCTCTGGGTTTAGGAATTCTGTTATGTCATTTCCTCTTGAAGTTGAAAGGAAGTTTGTGGGCTGATGTACAAAAGGGATGTTGAAACTGTGGCGCACATTTCTAAGCAACATTAGAAGTCGGGTAAAAGTATTGATTTGAAGGAAAGACGAGCAGACTGGTAAGTCTAGAAGCTACTTACACACTATTATAAAGTTAGGTCGTCATCAGACATTTAATAGTCAGAGTAGGTTTGATCTATGATCTCTTATCACCATGGGTGTAGTGCTGAGGAGCGCAAGGGAGCACTTTCAATTTGAGAATACAATAAACATTATTCTGATCAATTCTAAATAAATTATATTTAATTACCAGGTAAATGGTAACGTTACTGTTACAAAAAAATACTGATTTCTAATAAGATTTTAGCACGGTTAGCTGAAGCTGAATAGTCAGAAAAAACTGGAGGATGGATTTTATGCATCTTCTAAAACAGGGCTCTCCGATCCTGTTCCTGGAGAGATACCATCCTGTAGGTTTTCATTCCTATTCAAAACTAGTCACCTGATTAAAATAATGAGTTGGTTTATAAGATAAATCAGGTTAGTTACAACTGGGGTTGGAGTGTAACCCTACCGGAGGGTAGCTCTCCAGGAACAGGGTTGGAGTGTAACCCTACCGGAGGGTAGCGCTCCAGGAACAGGGTTGGAGTGAGACCCTACCGGAGGGTAGCGCTCCAGGAACAGGGTTGTAGTGTAACCCTACCGGAGGGTAGCGCTCCAGGAACAGGGTTGTAGTGAAACCCTACCAGAGGGTAACGCTCCTGGAACAGGGTTGGAGTGAGACACTACCGGAGGGTAGCGCTCCAAGAACAGGGTTGTAGTGAAACCCTACCGGAGGGTGGCGCTCCAGGAACAGGGTTGTAGTGTAACCCTACCGGAGGGTAGCGCTCCAGGAAAAGGGTTGTAGTGTAACCCTACCGGAGGGTAGCGCTCCAGGAACAGGGTTGTAGTGTAACCATACCGGAGGGTGGCGCTCCAGGAACAGGGTTGGAGTAAAACCCTACCGGAGGGTAGTGCTCTAGGAACAGGGTTAGAGTGAGACCCTACCGGAGGGTAGTACTCCAGGAACAGGGTTGGAGTGAGACCCTACCGGAGGGTAGCGCTCCAGGAACAGGGTTGGAGTGAAACCCTACCGGAGGGTAGCGCTCCAGGAACAGGGTTGGAGTGTAACCCTACCGGAGGGTAGCACTCCAGGAACAGGGTTGGAGTGTAACCCTACCGGAGGGTAGCGCTACAGGAACAGGGTTGGAGTGTAACCCTACCGGAGGGTAGCGCTACAGGAACAGGGTTGGAGCGTAACCCTACCGGAGGGTAGCGCTCCAGGAACAGGATTGGAGCGTAACCCTACCAGAGGGTAGCGCTCCAGGAACAGGGTTGGAGTGTAACCCAACCGGAGTGTAGCGCTCCAGGAACAGGGTTGTAGTGTAACCTTACCGGAGGGTAGCGCTCCAGGAACAGGGTTGGAGTGAGACCCTACCGGAGGGTAGCTCTCCAGGAACAGGGTTGGAGTGTAACCCTACCGGAGGGAAGCGCTCCAGGAACAGGGTTGGAGTGTAACCCTACCGGAGGGTAGCGCTCCAGGAACAGGGTTGGAGTGAGACCCTACCGGAGGGTAGCGCTTTAGGAACAGGGTTGGAGTGAGACCCTACCGGAGGGTAGCGCTCCAGGAACAGGGTTGGAGTGAGACCCTACCGGAGGGTAGGGCTCCAGGAACAGGGTTGGAGTGAGACCCTACCGGAGGGTAGCGCTCCAGGAACAGAGTTGTAGATAGGCTTGTTTGTAGGTTGTAATGATAGGCTGGCTATTCAATAGGCTACATCTGTCGGTACAAACTTTGATTGAGGACATGATGACGTCATTTACATATTTGTTTGCGCTCCCTCACCTAAAAACAAATACATCACAGCTTATCATGTCG
Organism: Salmo trutta; assembly: GCF_901001165.1. NCBI lineage: Eukaryota > Metazoa > Chordata > Actinopteri > Salmoniformes > Salmonidae > Salmo > Salmo trutta. The sequence continues at coordinate 42,362,119 of NC_042988.1, forward strand.
ACCAACCTGATGGTCTCTGTTGAAAATGTAGTAAAACATATTAGGCCTAGACTACATTCTCTGTCCTGCTACTGGTAGGACTATAACATTATGTTGATCTGAACAGGTTTAGGCTGGTCATCTATGATATGTAGGTTATATACAGTACATTCTCTGTCCTGCTACTGGTAGGACTATAACATTATGTTGATCTGAACAGGTTTAGACTGGTCATCTATGATATGTAGGTTATATACAGGACATTCTCTGTCCTGCTACTGGTAGGACTATAACATTATGTTGATCTGAACAGGTTTAGACTGGTCATCTATGATATGTAGGTTATATACAGTACATTCTCTGTCCTGCTACTGGTAGGACTATAACATTATGTTGATCTGAACAGGTTTAGACTGGTCATCTATGATATGTAGGTTATAGCCGAGGTATAGACCTTGATCTGGATATCACTAACAACCCACTACTATACATTATAACCTAGTCTACTTTACATAATATAACATCTACATATCACTAACAACCCACTACTATACATTATAACCTAGCCTACTTTACATAATATAACATCTACATATCACTAACAACCCACTACTATACATTATAACCTAGCCTACTTTACATAATATAACATCTACATATCACTAACAACCCACTACTATACATTATAACCTAGCCTACTATACATAATATAACATCTACATATCACTAACAACCCACTACTATACATTATAACCTAGTCTACTTTACATAATATAACATCTACATATCACTAACAACCCACTACTATACATTATAACCTAGTCTACCTTAGATAATGTAACATCTCTTACTTGTTGCAAATAAACTTTCTAAATGGATCAAAGATTTCCCCCTCAGATCAATCATGTCCGTTTTAGCCCTTCTGTCTACATTCTCAGATACGTTTGGAAAATAACAGATTGAAAGACAATAAATAGTCTACTGTTAGTGAATACAAATAAGTGTGAGACATGGCCTTGTGTTGCTGTACTGTCTATAACTACCTTAACAAACAGTGACTTATTATTATTATTATTATTATTATTATTATTATTATTGTTGTTGTACTGTCTATAACTACCTTAACAAACAGTGACTTATTATTATTATTATTATTATTATTGTTGCTGTACTGACTATAACTACCTTAACAAACAGTGGCTTATCATTATTATTATTATTATTATTATTATTATTATTGTTATTGTTGTTGTTCTGTCCATAACTACCTTAACAAACAGTAACTTATTATTATTATTATTATTATTATTGTTGTTCTGTCTATAACTACCTTAACAAACAGTGACTTATTATTATTATTGACAGTTACCATGGAGATGAAATGTCACAACTACATGTTCATGTGATGCATTAAATCACCTGACTGTTTTATGTCTGTTAGTAAATGTTTTATTTCTCAAAGAGATAATGAATAAATGAGAACAATTGACCTTCAATAATTAGTTGTCACTGTGTTAACCACAACCAACATGCTGGATCTCTGTTTAGTTGTCACTGTGTTAACCACAACCAACATGCTGGATCTCTGTTTAGTTGTCACTGTGTTGACCACAACCAACATGTTGGATCTCTGTTTAGTTGTCACTGTGTTAACCACAACCAACATGCTGGATCTCTGTTTAGTTGTCACTGTGTTAACCACAACCAACATGCTGGATCTCTGTTTAGTTGTCACTGTGTTAACCACAACCAAATTTGCTGGATCTCTGTTTAGTTGTCACTGTGTTAACCACAACCAACACGTTGGATCTCTGTTTAGTTGTCACTGTGTTAACCACAACCAACATGCTGGATCTCTGTTTAGTTGTCACTGTGTTGACCACAACCAACATGCTGGATCTCTGTTTAGTTGTCACTGTGTTAACCACAACCAACATGTTGGATCTCTGTTTAGTTGTTACTGTGTTAACCACAACCAACATGCTGCATCTCTGTTAAGTTGTCACTGTGTTGACAACAACCAACATGCTGGATCTCTGTTTAGTTGTCACTGTGTTAACCACAACCAACATGCTGGATCTCTGATTAGTTGTTATTGTGTTAACCACAACCAACATGCTGGATCTCTGTTTAGGACGTCACTGTGTTAACCACAACCAACATGCTGGATCTCTGTTTAGTTGTGACTGTGTTGACCACAACCAACATGCTGGATCTCTGTTTAGTTGTCACTGTGTTAACCACAACCAACATGCTGGATCTCTGTTTAGGATGTCACTGTGTTAACCACAACCAACATGCTGGATCTCTGTTTAGTTGTCACTGTGTTAACCACAACAGACATGCTGGATCTCTGTTTAGTTGTCACTGTGTTAACCACAACAAACATGTTGGATCTCTGTTTAGTTGTCACTGTGTTAACCACAACCAACATGTTGGATCTCTGTTTAGTTGTCACTGTGTTAACCACAACCAACATGCTGGATCTCTGTTTAGTTGTCACTGTGTTAACCACAACCAACATGCTGGATCTCTGTTTAGTTGTCACTGTGTTAACCACAACCAACATGCTGGATCTCTGTTTAGTTGTCACTGTGTTAACCACAACCAACATGTTGGATCTCTGTTTAGTTGTTACTGTGTTAACCACAACCAACATGCTGGATCTCTGTTTAGTTGTCACTGTGTTAACCACAACCAACATGTTGGATCTCTGTTTAGTTGTTACTGTGTTAACCACAACCAACATGCTGGATCTCTGTTTAGTTGTCACTGTGTTGACAACAACCAACATGCTGGATCTCTGTTTAGTTGTCACTGTGTTAACCACAACCAACATGCTGGATCTCTGTTTAGGACGTCACTGTGTTAACCACAACAAACATGTTGGATCTCTGTTTAGTTGTCACTGTGTTAACCACAACCAACATGTTGGATCTCTGTTTAGTTGTCACTGTGTTAACCACAACCAACATGCTGGATCTCTGTTTAGTTGTCACTGTGTTAACCACAACCAACATGCTGGATCTCTGTTTAGTTGTCACTGTGTTAACCACAACCAACATGTTGGATCTCTGTTTAGTTGTTACTGTGTTAACCACAACCAACATGCTGGATCTCTGTTTAGTTGTCACTGTGTTAACCACAACCAACATGTTGGATCTCTGTTTAGTTGTTACTGTGTTAACCACAACCAACATGCTGGATCTCTGTTTAGTTGTCACTGTGTTGACAACAACCAACATGCTGGATCTCTGTTTAGTTGTCTCTGTTAACCACAACCAACATGCTGGATCTCTGATTAGTTGTTATTGTGTTAACCACAACCAACATGCTGGATCTCTGTTTAGGACATCACTGTGTTAACCACAACCAACATGCTGGATCTCTGTTTAGTTGTCACTGTGTTGACCACAACCAACATGCTGGATCTCTGTTTAGTTGTCACTGTTAACCACAACCAACATGCTGGATCTCTGATTAGGATGTCACTGTGTTAACCACAACCAACATGCTGGATCTCTGTTTAGTTGTCACTGTGTTGACCACAACCAACATGTTGGATCTCTGTTTAGTTGTCACTGTGTTAACCACAACCAACATGCTGGATCTCTGTTTAGTTTTCACTGTGTTAACCACAACCAACATGTTGGATCTCTGTTTAGTTGTCACTGTGTTAACCACAACCAACATGCTGGATCTCTGTTTAGTTGTCACTGTGTTAACCACAACCAACATGCTGGATCTCTGTTTAGTTGTCACTGTGTTAACCACAACCAACATGCTGGATCTCTGTTTAGTTGTCACTGTGTTAACCACAACCAACATGCTGGATCTCTGTTTAGTTGTTACTGTGTTAACCACAACCAACATGCTGGATCTCTGTTTAGTTGTCACTGTGTTAACCACAACCAACATGTTGGATCTCTGTTTAGTTGTTACTGTGTTAACCACAACCAACATGCTGGATCTCTGTTTAGTTGTCACTGTGTTGACCACAACCAACATGTTGGATCTCTGTTTAGTTGTTACTGTGTTAACCACAACCAACATGCTGGATCTCTGTTTAGTTGTCACTGTGTTAACCACAACCAACATGCTGGATCTCTGTTTAGTTGTCACTGTGTTAACCACAACCAACATGCTGGATCTCTGTTTAGTTGTCACTGTGTTAACCACAACCAACATGCTGGATCTCTGTTTAGTTGTCACTGTGTTGACAACAACCAACATGCTGGATCTCTGTTTAGTTGTCACTGTGTTAACCACAACCAACATGCTGGATCTCTGATTAGTTGTTATTGTGTTAACCACAACCAACATGCTGGATCTCTGTTTAGGACGTCACTGTGTTAACCACAACCAACATGCTGGATCTCTGTTTAGTTGTCACTGTGTTGACCACAACCAACATGCTGGATCTCTGTTTAGTTGTCACTGTGTTAACCACAACCAACATGCTGGATCTCTGTTTAGGATGTCACTGTGTTAACCACAACCAACATGCTGGATCTCTGTTTACAGGGACAGTGCTCTAAAATGAGTCTCTCTGGGGAGAGGAAGGAGGGGGGCCCTGCCTCTAAAATGAGTCTCTCTGAGGAGAGAGGGGAGGGGGGTCCTGTCTCTAAAATGAGTCTCTCTGGGGAGAGAGAGGAGGGGGGCCCTGCCTCTAAAATGAGTCTCTCTGAGGAGAGAGAGGAGATGGGCCCTGCCTCTAAAATGAGTCTCTCTGGGGAGAGAGAGGGGGGGGGGCCCTGCCTCTAAAATGAGTCTCTCTGGGGAGAGAGAGGAGGGGGGCCCTGCCTCCAAAATGCATCTCTCTGGGGGACATGACACCAAAGCTAAGAGGTAAGATGACAATTTTATGAATAATTGATTAAGTTTATTTCCTAAATAAATAGCTATCTTAAGGTGAATGCACTTACTGTAAATCTCTCTGGATAAGAGCATCTGCTAAATCAGGGGTTCTCAATCCGGGGTCTGCGGAAGTACTGCAGGGGTTCTGCAGGAAGCGTGGGGAGTGGTGGTGTATCCAGGGAGAAAACTAAACTAATATTCTGAAATGTCATTGTGGTCTTATGTTCCCATCTATTGGAATTATTTAGCAACTGCAGTAGTGCTGAAAAAATGTGTTATTCCTTACTAAAGTAGTAATTACTGAGAATTACTAGTTCATTTTATCACTTACAATCATAAAATAACAACTTATACCATAACAAACAATTAAACTGACATAAACCAAAATCACTATATATGTAGTTATTTAGTTAATTACCAAATAATTACCACATTTGAGAGTGAGGGAGATATATAGCATTTTGCAAAAAAAACATGATTTTTGTCTCTCTGAAATGAAACCAAGTGATAGATAATCAACAAATCCTTGTCTGTGAGAGATGTAATAATTAATACATAATTTCTTTAAACAATAAAAGCTCATTTCTGTAAAGTGATATATAGAGTTTTGGAATTCTTCTTAGGTTTCCCATCTGAGATCAGAGTAGATGAGTAATGTTTGTCTCTGTTGTGTTGAAGACCAATCAAGCAGGAGAGACCAGCCTCCCCTGTTCCCAGCTGTGTGTCCATGAAGAGTGACCGGTCTATGGAACCTCCTCTAGACTTTAGAGAGGGAGACTTTTCTACTGAACAAAGGTAAGAAGAACTCATGGGTCATGGTCAGTGAGTTAAACAACACTGTCTCTAGTCATTTCTCCACTCCCATTTTACCATTTATTTTTGTTGTTTTCATAATCCATAGGCTAATCCTTTAGTCCATTTTCATAGTCCTAAAACAATATTAAACAAACACAACGTTCCCTCCCTGTGTGTGTGTGTGTGTGTGTGTGTGTGTGTGTGTGTGTGTGTGTGTGTGTGTGTGTGTGTGTGTGTGTGTGTGTGTGTGTACTCCCTGGTTGAGGAGATGTAATCTCATGTTTTGTCCACAGAAACCAACAGGAGAGATCAGAGTCAGAGATTCTCAGTGGTCAGTCTTCCCAGAGTCATCAAACAGATCTGGCCTCCATATTCAGTGTATGTGGTCCTGTTATGTACATTTGTTTTTGTTTACCTCAAGTAAAGTTGATCTGTCAATCATTCATTAATGTGTTAATGAGAAAGCATTTCTTCTCTTGCTTAACTTATTTACTTTATTTAACTTAGTTGCCTGAAGAGAAAATGATGACATTTGTGAAGAACGAGCTGAAGATGTTCAAGAGGATTCTTAGTCCAGAACTCCCAGAAGTCTTTGAGAGTCAGAAGCAGGATGAGGAAGTGGTGGATGCTGAAGATGAGAAGCAGGAGAGCAGTGCCAGAGAGGGGGCTCTGAAGATCACACTGCACGTCCTGAGGAAAATGAACCAGAAGGAGCTTGCTGACACACTGGAGAACTGTAAGATCTGTCTGCCTCATGTTGAATGCTGTTTTATAACATTTAAAAGCTGTGGCTAAAGTACAGCTAAAGTAGCTGTGTAACTCAATGATATTGTAGCAGCCTTAACACAACACCTAGTGACCTTATCAAGTAGCAGCAGGGATGTGTTGTGGTGATTAATTTAGAGAGAGAGAGAGACAACATTAATAATACCATCAATAACACCAATAACAATATAATCAGTCACACCAGTCTGTAATTATGAAAACATTTATACAGTCAGTTAAGAGAATAAATGAACATTTTAAACTTTATAACAGTCCTACAATACTGTAGTTATTAAAACAGATGTAATATTAATATCCTCTGTGTTATTTCTAGATTCAGATGAGCTTGCTGTGATTTGCCAACGTGAACTCAAATCTAATCTAAAGAAGAAGTTTCAATGTGTATTTGAGGGGATCGCTAAACAAGGAAACCCAACACTTCTCAATAAGACCTACACAGAGCTCTACATCACAGAGGGAGGAACAGGAGAGGTCAATAATGAACATGAGCTGAGACAGATTGAGACAACAACCAGGAAACAAGCAAGACCAGAGACTGCAATCAAATGTAACGACATCTTCAAACCCTTAACTGGACAAGACAAACGTATCAGAACTGTTCTGACAAAGGGAGTCGCTGGCATTGGAAAAACAGTCTCTGTGCAGAAGTTCATTCTGGACTGGGCAGAAGGAAAAGCAAATCAGGATGTCCAATTTGTATTTTCATTCCCTTTTCGGGAGCTGAATTTGATGAAAGAGGACAAACACACTTTCATTGAACTTCTCTATCACTTCTCAATGGCAACCAAACCATCAAGAATCTCCAACTACAACAAGTACAAAGTTCTGTTCATCTTTGATGGTCTGGATGAGTGCCGACTGCCCCTAGACTTCCAGAAGAACAAGATCTGTTGTGACGTCACAGAGTCAACCTCAGTGGATGTTCTGCTGACAAATCTCATCAAGGGAAATATGCTTCCCTCTGCTCTCATCTGGATAACTACCCGACCTGCAGCAGGCAATAAGATCCCTTCAGGGTGTGTTGACCAGGTGACAGAGGTACGAGGGTTCAATGACCCACAGAAGGAGGAGTACTTCAGGAAGAGATTCAGTGATGAGGACCTGGCCAACAGAATCATCTCACACATAAAGACATCAAGGAGCCTCCACATCATGTGCCACATTCCAGTCTTCTGTTGGATTTCTGCAACAGTCCTCGGACACATGCTGAAACATAAGAGAGAAGAGATGCCCAAGACTCTGATTGAGATGTACACACACCTTGTGGTGTTTCATACCAAACAGAAGAATGAAAAGTATCTTGGGAAAGAAGAGACAGATCCACACTTGAATAACGAGAGCATTCTGTCACTGGGAAAACTGGCTTTTCAACAGCTAGTGAAGGGCAATCTGATTTTCTATGAAGAAGACCTGAAAGAGGCTGGCATTGATGTCAATGAAGCCTCAGTGTACTCAGGTTTGTGCACACAGCTCTTTAAAGAGGAATGTGGGCTGTACCAGGACAAGGTGTACTGCTTCGTGCATCTGAGCATTCAGGAGTTTCTGGCTGCTGTGTATGTGTTCCTCTCATTCATCAACAACAATCAGAATCTAATGGACAAACTGCAAACAAAAGACAAGTCTAAAGTTACTGTTTACAAGAGTGCTGTGGATAAAGCCTTACAAAGTGAGACGGGCAACTTCGACCTTTTCCTTCGCTTCCTTCTGGGCCTCTCACTGGAGTCCAATCAGAAGCACTTACGAGCTCTACTGACAAAGACAAGATGCAGCTCACAGAGCCATGAAAAAACAGTCAAGTACATCAAGGAGAAGATCAGGGAGATTCCCTCTCCAGAGAGGAGCATCAATCTGTTCCACTGTCTGAATGAACTGAATGACCATTCTCTAGTGAATGAGATCCAATTCTTACTGAGATCAGGAAGTCTCTCAAAACCCAACCTGTCACCTACACAGTGGTCAGCTCTGGTCTTTGTGTTGCTGACTTCAGAAAAGGAGCTGGATGTGTTTGACCTGAAGAAATACTCCAGATCAGAGAAAGGTCTTCTGAGCCTGCTGCCAGTGGTCAAAGCCTCCAGAGCTGTTCTGTGAGTACATAAAATGACATCATCTGGAAGAATCATCTGGAAGAAATATTCAGTTTAGAGAAAAATATGTATTATAATATGTACATAATATTATGTTGAATAACATATTGAATAAATGCTTTGATTTTCACATTAGCATAACAATATGACCATACAATTCTAGGAGACAGAAGATGAATCTATATGTTGTTTGAGAGAATAAACAAATGCATATACCTTTGTCCTTCTACACTACTTGTTAATTTAACAGTGTGTTTGTGAAGTCATGATGATCTCTTTGCAGGCTGTCAGGCTGTGGAGTCACAGAGGAAGGCTGTGCTTCTCTGGTCTCAGCTCTGACGTCAAACCCCTCACACCTGAGAGAGCTGGATCTGAGTAACAATGACCTGAAGGATTCAGGAGTGAAGCTGCTCTCTGCTGTACTGGGGAAACCCCACTGCAGACTGGAGACTCTGAGGTCAGTATTCCTGTAGTTGGTCAACAAGTGATAACTGTTCACCAGATCCACATGTGTTTACCAGGCACCCATAGTCCACACCATATGTGTTTGGACAGTGAAGCTTACAGTTTTAAATGTGGTGCTATGCTCCAGCATTTTGGATTTGAGATAGAATGTTTCATATTAGGTGACAGTACAGAATGTCACCTTTTATTTGAGGGTATTTTCATACATAGCTGTGTTACTGTTAATAAAGGAAAGCACTTTATGTATTTAGTTCTCCCATTTGAAGAAGTTGTACATATTCGGACAAATTCGCTTATATTGTATTAAAGTTGTCATAAGTTTAGTATGTGGTCCCATATTCCATGCCTGCAGTGATTACATCAAGCTTGTGACTCAAACTCGTTGGTTGCATTTGCAGTTTGTCTTGGTTGTGTTTTGGATGATGTTTTTGCCTAATAGTAACTGAATGCTGAATAATGTCCTGTCATTTTGGAGTCACTTCACTTGTATTGTCAGTAAGAATAGAAGATGTTTCTGAACACTTCTACATTCATGTGGATGCCACCATGATTATGAATAATCATGAATGAATCATTAATGATGATGAATAAGAAAGTTATAGAGGCACAAAGATCAGACCCCCTTTGTTATTGGTATTATTCTGTACTTCTGGCCCTTCTTTGGACACTGTGTTAACTAATCTCCAGACGAGCTTCAATGCCATACAACTCTCCTTCCGTGGCCTCCAACTGCTCTTAAATACAAGTAAAACTAAATGCATGCTCTTCAACCGATCGCTGCCTGCACCTGCCCGCCCGTCCAGCTCACTACTCTGGACGGTTCTGACTTAGAATATGTGGACAACTACAAATACTTGGGTGTCTGGTTAGACTGTAAAATGCTCCTTCCAGACTCACTATAAGCATCTCCAATCCAAAATTAAATCTAGAATTGGCTTCCTATTTCGCAACATAGCATCCTTCACTCATGCTGCCAAACATACCCTCGTAAAACTGACAATCCTACCGATCCTCGACTTCGGCGATGTCATTTACAAAATAGCCTCCAATATCCTACTCAATAAATTGGATGCAGTCTTTCACAGTGCCATCCGTTTTGTCACCAAAGCCCCATATACAGTGGGGGAAAAAAGTATTTGATCCCCTGCTGATTTTGTACATTTGCCCACTGACAAAGAAAGGATCAGTCTATAATTTTAATGGTAGGTTTATGTTTTGTTGTAGCCTCCGTTATTGGTAATGGTGAGAGGTTGGCATGTTTGTTGTAGCCTCTGTTATTGGTAATGGTGAGAGGTTAGCATATTTTGTTTGGAGCCTCCTTTATTGGTAATGGTGAGAGGTTGGCATGTTTGTTGTAGCCTCTGTTATTGGTAATGGTGAGAGGTTAGCATGTTTTGTTGTAGCTTCTGTAACTTTCTCACTCATGATTATTCATGATTCATTCATGATTTTTCTTAATCATGGCATTGTCGTGACGTTGTATTAGTTAATGTGACGACTGCTGCTCATCGAATGATTAACGGTTTATAATTGCGTGATTAAATGAATTAAGCAATGAATCAAGCAATTATTAACTCATTAACCTGGGGCACCATGGGAACATTGTTTTGATTGAGTTTCTATTTCCCAAATTAACTCAAAGGATATCAGAATATCGATTACAACAGTCGCTAAATTAATCAATTTCCTCTACAGTCTCATAATCTGAACGTCGTACAATCCGGGAATCTGCACGGACCCGGGCTTTACCACTGAATTTACCACACCAATCTTAGTTGATTATTTATTTACTAGCAAGCTAAAATGATCATAAAAATACACATACACAAAACACAGTCTAGCTATTGATTAGGACTTAGTATAACGGGCCAACACACTATGGCGCTTGTTACCCAAAATGGGGATTTTAAAGAGAGAGAAAGAAAGGAAGTACACGAGAGAAATATACATTTGGGTTCATTTGTCAGCCATGCTTATTTAACTAGCCTCGCCCCGAACTGCCGCTCTTATGGGTCAGAATATAATGATGTAATTACGTGTTGGAGGTCTCAGGTGGGAAGCTCCGCGTGGGTCGTTTAGGCTTCTAAATGACGCACTTCTCCGGCGCAACTCTCTGGTTGTCCTCACGATGTCAGTGTCCTTCTTGGCTAAATGGTCTGATCCCTCACCCTTGATCTGAAAGGGGTCTTCTGAGGACAGACAGCTCTGTAGCTCAGAGCTCACAGCTTCGGCCCGAACGGGGTCGATACCACGATTCAATGGAGAGTGGAGGCTGGGTGGTTCGGCTTGAATTCACCCGCTTAGACACAGCTACTCGTCCGTAGCTCGTGTAGAAAAATATTTCTTTGTCTTCAACCTTGTGTTTCGTTTTGGGGTTCGTCGACTTTGTTAGACCTTAGCTGCAGCTTGGGGTCAATTGTCTCCAATGTTAATTCTTCACTCTCCTGTCTTATACCCTCGGGTCAGAAGTGGGTGTAACCGCCTTTAGGGCAATTCTCTGGGCGGACCAAGTAAAGGGGGCAAGGCTTAGATTTGGCTACAAAATCCGATTTTAGACACTAACTTCACATTTCATCTTTACCAAAACATTCTGTTTGATTTGAATATTTTCCACTCAACGTACAATGTATAAACATCAGGCACATACGGGGAAAACTCTTAACGGTACAATGTTTTCATAATAACGTCATCTCTTAACCTTTAAAAACAAATACAAAAGTTACATACATTTTAATATTCCACTTTTCGTCATAACCACCATTGTGGCTGACGGAAACCATTGTTCCAAAGTCCCTTTATTGCATGTTTAATGTTCTGAGGCCAGTTCTCCATTGTTAGGACAAAGGAATTTCTCTGTGGCCTAAGTTTTATTATGGGCATGAGGTGTCATAAAACCCCCACATCTTCAGACCCCTAGATCTCTCCTCCTCTGTTGGGGGTTTGGGAGATAATCTGTAGGGTGGTGGTCTCCTGTACCCTGACCTGATCAGGACAGTCATGACAGTCCCCCTCTGGTAGGTTCAACTTGGAATGATTCTGCATGTTGCAACCCACCATAAGAATGACCATCGGATGTCCTGGTCTGTGGATCATCAGAGCAGCCCCCCCCCCTTTGGTGGTTCCCCCTTGTAGGCTTTCCGCAAGCTGTGGATCACCACCAGAATGGATCAAGGAGGTCTGGCAGTGGCTCTGTGTTCCGGCCCGTCGTCCGGTTATCCCGGTTAGTGGACCTAGGCAGTAACTTGGCAGACGTTAATAACGCACAACACTCAGGCAATACATCATTACGTTTCCTCCCCAAACGAGCGGCGTCTTGGCTCTAAGGCTTCCTAAGTGTCAAAGGTAATGAAACGAAAAATTGGAATAAAAACATAAAAGTATACAAAATATGTCTACCACACCTTAATCATCTAATATGGACTATGTTCTATATATGTCCAAGGTCTTGGCTAAATAGCTCTATCATGGCATTGTCTCTAATGTCATGTCTAGGGTGATCCTACTTGCAGGTGGGTAGTTAAGGCACTTGGAAAACTTGGCCCCTGAAGGCCAAAGCTTACATTAGGGACATTACTGGGCTGACCTAGCGAGTTCGGGAGAGGAGGCTGGGACTGGGCCCTGTAAGAGGGTTTCCGGATCCATTGCCAACTTTCCAAAAATCGGGATCGCTTCCGTCCCACGGGTGATCCTAGTATAAGACCTCATTAGGTCTTCCATTGCACGTGTGCGCCTGTGTACGTAGTAGGTGCACACGCCAAGGGAAATGAGACCAAGGATCATGGTAACAGTCAGGATACTGTCCGGCACCGTCCAAGAGCGGGCGACAGACCAATCTTTTGGTCTGTAGTCGGTCGGGTCGACTAACAGTGCCTCATCCAGTACGCTAAGATCGACAGTCATGGGTCCCTCGTACTGGATTTGGTATTGAATGGCTTGTGGTAACTCAAGGGAATGTTTAGCAAAAGCGTCCGGCATTTCAATCTCTGTGTCTATCCGGTCGTCGGGAAGGTGGTATAGAGCGAGGTCGTCTACGTGAATAATCGCCCCCTCTGGTACCGTAACAAAAACAGTCTGGTTGGGGAGGTTCAATTGGGTGATGGAGTCATGGCGTTCGTAAGTCATAGTGGCGGACGCGAACGGTGTGTTGACCAACCATCGGTTCCCTACAACATCCACTTGTGTGGTGGTGGCCCCATCCCTGGCTGTTAGTTTAGCTCTACAGCGTTCTTCGCTGGTGATAGCTTTAATACCACAAAGACGCTCAGTGTTATCCCTGACAAATGGTTTGCTAGGACAAAGGTAGTGGACATCTTTGGTTAGAGTACACATTAGCAGGTTAGGGGTGAGATAGAAATCTGGGTTGTTTTCCTGGTAAGCTACAACTGGGGGCGTGGCAATCTTTACGTGGGTACTGTCGCGCCAAAATCCTACATTGAGAACCGTTTTCAATCTATAGATATTCTCCAGTTCAACAACCGGCAGCGTCAGTAGAAAACCCACTTCATTACGATCAACATCAACGTGTATTGGGATGGCCGACCCCAGACTATAGGCCAAATGTGATTGTAACGGCCTTAGTGTGGTTGAAGTAGCTGAGGTCAATATGTCGTGCACCATTGAGAGGGGCACTAGATATGAGGGGATTCTATTCATGGCCAAGTGGTCCATAGAAGAGCTAACTTCACGGAGAAAATCCTCCAGTAACAATCGAACCAATTGGACATGGGCATAGTCATGGTTCATGACCTCTGCTAGCTTTCCTACAGACAGGATAGTTTTGTTCAGGAGAGTAGCGTGTGTGTTGACCACCAGAATAGTGTCCTGGAGAGACTTTCCCACATGTTGCAACCTAAGGGCCTGTGCCTTCATCTGCTGCTGGATAAGTGGCATCTCTTCAGTAATCTCCCTAACATTCCTCTTGACTGTGGCTAGACTGACTGCGTTGACGGCAGTGGTACCTAGGGCAAATAGTGACCCTACGGCTGCCCCTATCGATAGTAGCGCCCCGACGAATCGTTTTTCTCGCCTGGGCTCAGCTAGTTCTGACTGGGTTACTGTGAACTTTTGGAGTTGGGCCAACATATGGGCAGTGTCTAGCTGGGCGTGCTTAATTGCCTGGCTGGTCCAGTCAGCCCCGGCCCAACTCAAATGCGCCGCAGGTGGAATGTGTTGGCGGTACACATTCTCTGCATCTAGGCGGACATATACCCTCTGCGTGTGTACTCTGCAGTTAGTTATGAGGAGTCCTGGATCGTCGCGGAGAACGATTCCCGTAGGGGGTCCGTTCGTGATTACGTCTGCTGGGTTGGTTTTGACCAGGGCGCAGAGTGTCAGGATCATCCAAAGGAACTCCATCCTACAGGAACGCATAATCAGAGATTGTTGGATTATTTCAGTTGTTTGTATTCGTAAACAAAATTGTTTTGACAACTGTTTTTCTGTTTTTCTTACTTTTAATCAGTACAGCGCAGGACGATATCACTAGTGACAACAGATGTATATCTGGTAGCTGGGAAGAGAATAAAAGATATTAGGTGCAACGTACTGGTCTCCTGGAAGGGATCAGCTGAGGGTACTTAAGAATTTTCTTAGTACCTCTGTTTTTTTGCTAGGGTTTTTATCTATTCGGTGCTGGCTAGCACCCCTTCTATTCCCATGGGGGGAGTGTACAACTTGATTTGGTTCCGGTGGACCCACTTTAATGTGGCGTTTTGTCGACCTTTGCTGATTTTGATCTGGTAAGCTACAGGTGATAGCTTCACCACAATCTCGTGTGGCCCCGTCCAGTGGGGCAGGAACTTTGTTGCGACGCCCGCGGGTTTGGTGTATATGTAGTACCACACCTTATCTCCGACCTCGAACACCTGGTGTGAGGCTTTTTTGTCATAATAGGTCTTGTCACCTTCTGCACTTCTTTCCAATTGTCCTTGAGCGTACGCAAAGGTAGTCTGGAGATGGTTCCGCAAGTCGGTCACGTATTGATGAGCCGTGTAGGCGGTGGCTGCGGCGACATCTCCCGGTTGGTACAGGAGATGCAGTGGAAGGGTCATTTGCCGGCCCGTCATCATCTCAAAGGGTGTCATTCCCGTAGACCTGTTGCGTGTGGGAGTTTGAGGTCCCAATCTTTGTGGTTGGCTGCCACATATTTCCTCAAGATTCTGACAATTGATTGGTTGCTCCTTTCTACCCCCCCCGAGCTCCTAGGGTGGTACGCGATGTGGAGTTTAGCTTTGACTCCCAGGAGCTTCCACAGTTCGGTCATTACAGCTGCCGAAAAGTGGGTTCCTCTGTCGCTGTCCACGGTTTCTCCTGGCAGGCCGAAACGACTGAAAACGTGGTTTAGCAAAAGAACGGCAGTGGTTTCCGCTGTGTCATTGGTCGCCGGCAGGCACTCCACCCACTTTGTGAATGCGCAAGTCACTGTGAGGAGGTACTTGTTGCCTCTGGCAGACCTGGCAACTGGGCCGACCCAGTCGATCTGGATCGAGCTCCAGGGGTAAGACACACCCTTGCGTTGCAGGGGTGCTCTGTGAAGTGGCTTGGTGGGTTGAAACTGGCAGCAAACTAGACACCCCCTCACGTATCGTGCCACGTCTTGTTCCATGTGAGGCCAGTGGGCCACCTGTCGCAATGTTTCACAAGTAGCCTTGACCCCCCTATGGCCTCCACATGGCTCGTCGTGGGCATGAGCTATCATTATCCCCCTTTGTGTTTTAGGAACCACCCACCTTCGAGCGGTGTCGGTTTCTGAAACATACACCAATAGGTCATCTACAAGTGTGAGGTGCTGTTTAGTTGCGTACAGCGAACGCAAGTCGTGTGAACCTGCCAAAGCCAGTTCGGACACTGGGTGGTTGACAGGATCCGACAGGAATGCCATCAAAGTGGCGAGGGACTCATCTTGGTGTTGCATTGCTACCAGGTCGCCATTCATGAATGAATGCGTTAGCAACACATTATGTTTGTGCGACGACGTTTTCCGTGGTGCTACATGGCTACGCGTTACCGCAGACACCATAGCTTCCTCAGTGGGTTT
This sequence comes from Salmo trutta, assembly GCF_901001165.1. Lineage (NCBI taxonomy): Eukaryota > Metazoa > Chordata > Actinopteri > Salmoniformes > Salmonidae > Salmo > Salmo trutta. Next base: position 42,378,121 of record NC_042988.1, read on the forward strand.
TTCGTCTCGAGCAGCAAACACCCAAGGGGTGCCGTGAATTGCACCAGATTTCGCCATGCTGTCAGCATGGTCGTTGCCAAGTTTGTCACGACCAGGTGATTTGGAGTGTCCCTTGACTTTCTTCCAATACACCTGTATGTCGTGTTTGGTGATGAGGTCATCACAAGCTAGAATGAGCTCTTTGTTTTTCACCTCTTTACCACTTGACGTAGTCATGTGCTTTTGTTTCCAAAACGGCAAGTGGCATAAGAAGGTGAGTCTCGCGTAGTTTGAGTCGGTGCAGATCGCCAGTTCTGCCAATTCGTGTTTCACCGCTGTTTGCAGGGTGATCAGCACGCCAGCCACTTCTGCAAACTGGCTGGTCTTGTTGCCAAGCTGAAATTGAAGTGGTTTGCACGGAATGTCGTTGTGCCATACCAATCCCACCCCAGCTTGCAAGTGGTCTAGATGGCGGTAAGAACAGCCATCTACAAATGCCATCGGCATGTCGAGACACACGTTCTCTTCGAAATAGTGATGGTTCGAAGGCAATGGCGGAGCGATGTCACGCGGGGGTGGTCCGGAGTCGGTTTCATCGTCACCACAGTGTTGACACACCGCCAAAGCACTGCCCAAAGGCAGGTTCTTTGCTTTTGCGTAGTTGATTACTACATCATGGCTCTGCAGCGTCATGAGCCAAGCCGCTATTCTGCTGTTGTGTACAGCACCCTCACGGATTCGTTGGCTTTTCAGAAAAGTCACAGGCTGGTGACATGTTTCTATGATCACCTTTTGTCCGCCGACATAACTGGTGAAGTGTTTGATCGCCCAGACTGTCGACAGCAGCGCTTTTTCGCAGTCTGAGTATTTGTGTTCGGCGGGGTTGAGTGTTTTGCTCGCGTAAGCAACCACACGTTTGTCTTGGTCGTATTTTTGGTACAACCCAGCGCTAAGGCAGTGCTCTGAGAAACCGACTTCCAAAAAGAATGTCTTGTCTTTGTTGGGGTATACCAGGCAGGGTGCCTCGCAAAGCAGGTTTTTCAAGGAAGCCACCGCTTCGTTGTGAGTGACATCCCAAACGAATGGGGTGTCTTTCTGAAGAAGGTGAGTCAACGGTTTTGACAAGTCGGCGTAGTTTTCGATGAATTGACGGGAGTAATTACATACTCCCAAGAAGCTGCGCACCTCGTGAAGGTTTGTAGGTGTTTTGATGTTGCGGACTGCTTGGATTCGGTTAGACTGTGGCAGGATGCCCTCGGCACCCACCAGAAGCCCAACGTAGTTTACCTTGGTCCTGCACCATTGTCCTTTCATGATGGCCAACTTAGCCCCTGCAGTCCCGAGTTGGGTGAGAACGTGGTCCATTTCATTGAGGTGATGTGACCAAGTTTCACTTCTCATGAGAACGTCGTCCACGTAAATTATCGTCCCCCTAGAGGCTGCGTCTGGCATCGCCTTGTGCAGGAAGATGTTGAACTCTGAGGGGGAGTTCGCATACCCGAATGGGCAACGATTGAACGTGAAGAGTTTGTTTGAGAAAGAGAAAGCCAACTTGTGTTGGTCACGCGGGTCGACTGTCATGGTCCAGAAACCATTTGCCACGTCGACGGTGGAGAAGTACTTGGCGTTTGCCACCTTTGGCAACTCTTGGTCGAGCTGTGTCATTGGCCAACGAGACAACGGAACCAGTTTGTTGAGTTGTCTATAGTCAATGGTAAGACGCCATTTACCCGTTGGTTTCAGAACGGGCCACACGGGAGCGCTGTACGTACTGTTACATTCCCTGATTATCCGTTTAGCTAATAAGGAATCGATAATCTCTTGTACTGCTGCGTATGCTGCGAGCGGGATTTTGTATTGTCTAACGAACGTAGGAGTTGCTCCGGGTGGCGTAGGAATACGCACCACATGGATACCCGTAACCCCGCAATCCAGCGAGTCTGTCGACCAGATCTCACTGTGTTTGTTAAACAATTCTCTCAACTGATGGCGTTCAGTGTCATTGACAAGAGCATCAGCCTCCGACAGTAGTTGTATTACCTGTGCATGGAAACCAGGATATGGTTCGGCGACATTGTACAGGTCTTCATCGGGTGGTGATGGCATGTCACCTTTGGAAGAGTCATCGGTTGTTTCCTCACAAGAGTGTACTTCGCATGCAGGAGGAGACGCAATATCATCCTCCGTGACGATGGAGTATATTAACAGGTTGCTGTCAGGATCGACATCCAGCCGGAATGCCGATGTGTCGTCCAGTGGCAATACAGGAGTTAGTGCTATTGCTTTTGACTGACAAGTAAACAGCGTACCTCCCTCGCCATCTAGGTCTAGGGAGGACGGAAGAGGCCCAATCACAGGAACAACTAGTTCAAAATCATGGAAGGCGTAATCGATCAATGTTCCTAGCTGAGTGTGCCGAGGAATGGAAATATCCGCTTGAGTCAGATTTTGTACCAGGAGGTAAGTGGATCTAGCGGTTAGTTCCAACAGTGGGTTACCATTGATAGTTAGCCCCAAGTCGAATAGTTTTGGAGAGGGTTGGAAGAACGCAGTGGTGCCTTCCATCCGGTATCCGGGCGCCAGGTTCAGTCTTACAGAAACCTCTGTGGTTCTTGCCGGTATCAACATGGCGGACTCAGTTATCGTCTTGCAAGCTTCAGGAATAGTCTGCCCGGAAGCCATTCGCACCGGGTCAAAAGACAAGGCATGTTGGTTTGGCTGCGCCAAAGACCAAAGAACTTGGTGTATGGTATCAAGTTTAACACCCAATCTTACCAAAATGTCCGCTCCCACATAGACTGTATGTGGGAGGTCCGCGACAACCAGTAGGTAGTGGGATAATTCCTTGGTTCCAATGCGGATCGATAGCGCACACACCCCTATTGCGGTGAGTGTTGTCTGGGGAGTCGTTCCCAGTGGAAATCTAAACGTTTTCGGCACAAGGGGATGGCAGTTAGCCGTTTTCGAAATTTCGTTGAACATTTCCAAACTGATTGCGGATTTTTCTGACCAGGTGGCCAGCCTGGTATCCTCAGCCATAGTGCCGTTTAGGCACACGCCCCCTATCAGAGGAGGGCGGTAAGTGTCGGCTGGTGAATCACCCAAGCCGCACAAGAAAACCACATGTTCGGTTAAGTTCCGAGTCGAACTCACATTGTCCTTTGCCACAAATGGCGGGCTCATGGCCAAGTTCACAGGGTTTGCGTCAGATGCTGACGTCGGACCCACGTCGTTGCACAATGTATGGCAGGTAGCCTTGGAAGAATGCGGCGAAGTCAACGGAGTAGGCATAGGTATTTGTGACCAGATTTGATTGGTTTTCCAATCCATTAGTGGTACCAAACGGTCAATTAAATCACTCCCAATCAGCATTCGTTCGATTTCGATGCTAGTCACATACACGGGGTGTATCAGTGACACGCTTTCGAAGTTGAGTTTAAGTAGGAGACGTTTGGTTAGGGGCGAGGTAGCTTGAGTGAAACCTCGAAGATTCGTATCGCAATGTTCCGTTTTCAACCAACGTTTTGTTGGGTCCACTGCCCTTTTTAGTTCATCCAGCAAGGTTTCGGATATGAGGGAAATTGTTGAACCCGAATCTATCAGAGCGTGACAGGTCACACAGTCCTCCAGGACTGTTCTAAGGTATGGCCTGTTCGAGTTGGTTTTTCTCGTCATATCCCCAACAAAATGGAGTGGGTTGGGAGAACGGAGCGGTTTGTAATCTGCGTCGATTTCCAAGACAGATAAGTCACCTACGTGACCCAGTGGGTCCTCTATCGGAATGGTAGAGGAATCATCTGTTGCAAAGCTGCTTATCTCGTGCATCTCCACCTCCGTGTCCAAGTCTGTAGACAAAACCTGCGGGCTTGTGTCTAGAACGGGCGGTACCTGGACAGGGATTCGAGTGGGGGCGGGGGTAATGGAAATGTTTGCGTCCTCTTGAATTGCATGAATTTCGGTGGACTCGGTTTCCAACGATTTTATGCCTAGTCATGAGGATTTATCCTTGTCCTCTTTCTCAAATTTCTTACGATGCAGTACATCTTTTATCAGAGCTTCTATATCATTTCTGTTAGCGTTTAAATCATTGTTGAACACTTTGTTGCCCTTGTTACGCTTGTTACCCTTGTGTCCTGACCCTTTGTGAGAGTTAGGCGGAGGGGCATGTCGGCTAGGTTGATCTCTACGGGACCTGTTAGATTGGGGACGTTCATCGTAGCTATTGTTACGGCGGTGGTTGTCGGGGTGGTGGTTACTTGGTAGCCACCCCCTTTGATCGTCCTCTTTTACAGCATATGTCCCTGATGCAGCCCCTTCTAATTCGAGTGATGGTTCCCGCCTAAGCTCGAAAGTCGAGGTGTCCGGGCTCTTAGCCCGGCTTGCTTTTGATGCTTCAAAAGCGGTGCTTGCCAGCTCTCGGAGCGTCGAGATTGGCAACCCGACGTGGGCAGTAGGGCCCAAGTAGTTAATGAAGTTGGGAGACATGTTTGACAGAAAAAGTTGTTTGAACGGTAATAGGTCTTCCATTCCTGTTTCAGTGAGCATGCCAAAGTAAGCTGAACGAAGCCGGTGATAGTAGGCTTGTGGGTGTTCATTTCGAGCTTGTCTGATATTGTTAGCCAATGAACTATCGTGTTTGCGAGTCGCAGAACCACTGAATTCTATTTTCAAAACCGTGGCAAGTTTAGCATAGTCGTTTTGCACGTGTTGCTCTTGTAGACGGATGAACCTTGTCGCGTGTCTGTTGGACGTTCGCTTCAAAAGATAGAGCCTGTCTGCATTCGTAGCGTTTGGGTAGCCATCCAAGGCGTCCTCTATGTCGGCTAAGAATGTCTCAGTGTCGTTTGGCTTTCCCGGAACGGGGTCGAAGAGGCGGAAGTTTTTGACGATTTTGTCAAGGCGATCCCCGCCAAGTGCGCGGGGAGCATCTGCACTCTCCCGTGGAGAATTGTGGGCCGAGAGGCCAAGAGGAAAAGTCAAGCTGTGGTTGTGTTGGCGAGGAGGCCCCAATTCACTGTGGGCCGAATGGCCAAGAGAAAGAGGCTGAAATCTCCTGTCATCTACATTCCCTCGTTCTCTTAGCTCCGGATGTGAGCTAGGTTGCTTGGTTTGGTTGTCCTGCGATAGCGCGTGACTGTTCTGGAGTTCCTCCAGATGATACCTAAGGGTGGTGTTATGCTGCATCGCAGAGTCCACCTGGGAGTTGAGGGTGTTTATTTTCGACACGTAGGTGTCGCCCTTTTTTCGCTCGGCCTCATACTTATCTGTCATGGTTTGCAGGGAGAGGTCGCGAGTGTGGAGTGAGAGATCCAGTGATGCGATGTCCTCCTTTTGTTTAGAGGTCACATTTTCCAACTTTCTCACCTGGTCTTTCTCATCCTTCATTAAATCAGCGACTTCAATGAGTTCTGCTGTTTTGTCCTCCAACTTGGTAATTGTGTTCATTAACTGATCGTCTTTGGTCTGCAGCTTTTGGAATAGAGCATTATTGCTTTGAGTGGTTTCATTCACAACCGTTTGTAGGGCATCAATTTGCTCGCCCCGTTTTCTAGCTAGCTCGTCCGATTCATCTAGTTTCGCGTGGACTTCATCGTATTTAGTTTTGGCTAAGCCGAGTTGTTCTTTTAGAATACGGACTTGGTCAAGAGATTGTTCGCGTTCTTTGTTATAAGTGTTAGACAGATCTTCCAATTTATCTGTTCTCACACACAGTTCCTCAGCTAGCAGTAGCTTATCTTTTTCGGCTTTCGATGCCAGCTCCCTGGTTCTCTCCACCTGTACCTTGAACTCCCCAGCTTCCTGCTCGTGCCTCTGCTGGGCACTGAGGTACTGGTGCACTGTCCATCTCTGCTGGTGGGCATAGTTGAGGGCTAAACTGGAGAGAACCTTCACAAGGCCTCCGCCTGATGGTCTATTTTGAAGAGCGTCTGTCGCAATGTCTGCATTTTTCTCGCTTATGGCATTGAAATCTAACATTTTCAGCCCCTCGGCATAGTTAGGATTTGCATCGTTGCTGAGGTCCGCGATCAATCTTTCCGTGGGTGAAGGTCCACTGATTAGAGGGGAAATGGGTGGAAACCCATCTGATGGATTGCTCATTATTATGATTGTCAGTTATTTCAATTTACGTAATGTTTGGGGTTTTTAGTTGGAGGCTGCAAACACGATTTAACTCAGTGTGTAAACGTCAATGAATCATCAAGACTGGGTCAGTAATGTGAGTTGGTTATTACTGAACTTGCCAAAACAGGTTTAATTGATTAAATCGATTTTAATGATAAATCTAACCTGTATCGGCTATTTGGGAATTTTAATTTTAATTCACCTGAAAGAGTTGCTATCTCTAAGTTAACGTTGAAAAGTTTAACTATGTCTCATTGGTTAGTACACATTAGTTTGCGTATTATTCCAATAACCAACCTGGACGGTAGTGTAGCAATTTAATGTGTATTAAATTGAACGAGACAATGATATCCAATCAGTTGAGACTGGTTAGATATCGTACAGCATAACCTGAATTATTTAAAAATAATTACTGGTGATTCTTCACCACCGGAGGTCACTGTTAACACAAGCTAAAATCGACAGGGTACCAGTGAAAATAGAATTTTACAATAGTGTTAAAAAGTCTACCTAAACACCATTAAGCTGGTAAAACAGCTTTAATCTATTAATCAATTTGAATGATTAGTCAACCCTGTATAGGCTAAATGAATTAGCTTTAATTAACCTGAAATAGTTGCTATATCTAAGTTAACGTGGAACAGTTTAACAATGTCTCATTGGTTATGGCACATTCGTGTGTGTATTATTCCCCTAACCAACCTGCACAGGTAGTGTAGCAATTTAATGTATATTAAATTGAACGAGACAATGATATCCAATCAGTTGAGACTGGTTAGATATCGTACAGCGTAACCTGACTTATTTCACGAAAAATGACTGGCGTTTCTTCGCCAGAGGTTACGGATAGCCCAAGCTGAGATCACACAGGATTCCCGTCTAACGCGGGAATTCACTATGAACAAAGAGGAAAACAAAAATGGCTGCTCCCCTTTGTTAGCTTAGCATCTGGCGCAATGCTTAGCTTTCCTTGCGCGGGGTTTCCCCCTCGCCGCACAAGGGATGTTCACTCCAACAAGGGAACAGGTTTACTTGGTGACGTCTCACGTTCAACCCTTAACCTCTTCCCGTTACCAAACGCGAGAGGTAGAGAGATAATAACTTCGCTTCGGTCAAACGAATATATCTACTCTAATTTGTCCTCTGCTCTAGGAATTACTTATGACCGAGTCAGATCACTCCTGAAAGCGATCGACAGAAATAACACTACGTTAGGCCCAACTAGTATTATTTCTCAGAATGCCTGCATCGGCTGGTACATCTGCCCTAGCTCGTAGCATTCAGTAGACCCCCTTCACACTGGCTTTGGTCAGATATACAACAGGGGTCGTTCTCTCCCGACCAGTATCTGGGTGAAATGGAACGACACACACACTTCTCTCCCGCACTAGTCCTGCCTATAGCTATTAATGGAATGTATATATATTGCTACACAATTGATATGGAATAACACAACAGTGCGGCCTAGTCCTATCTTAGATTCCTCACAGCGGGCACCATATGTCGTGACGTTGTATTAGTTAATGTGACGACTGCTGCTCATCGAATGATTAACGGTTTATAATTGCGTGATTAAATGAATTAAGCAATGAATCAAGCAATTATTAACTCATTAACCTGGGGCACCATGGGAACATTGTTTTGATTGAGTTTCTATTTCCCAAATTAACTCAAAGGATATCAGAATATCGATTACAACAGTCGCTAAATTAATCAATTTCCTCTACAGTCTCATAATCTGAACGTCGTACAATCCGGGAATCTGCACGGACCCGGGCTTTACCACTGAATTTACCACACCAATCTTAGTTGATTATTTATTTACTAGCAAGCTAAAATGATCATAAAAATACACATACACAAAACACAGTCTAGCTATTGATTAGGACTTAGTATAACGGGCCAACACACTATGGCGCTTGTTACCCAAAATGGGGATTTTAAAGAGAGAGAAAGAAAGGAAGTACACGAGAGAAATATACATTTGGGTTCATTTGTCAGCCATGCTTATTTAACTAGCCTCGCCCCGAACTGCCGCTCTTATGGGTCAGAATATAATGATGTAATTACGTGTTGGAGGTCTCAGGTGGGAAGCTCCGCGTGGGTCGTTTAGGCTTCTAAATGACGCACTTCTCCGGCGCAACTCTCTGGTTGTCCTCACGATGTCAGTGTCCTTCTTGGCTAAATGGTCTGATCCCTCACCCTTGATCTGAAAGGGGTCTTCTGAGGACAGACAGCTCTGTAGCTCAGAGCTCACAGCTTCGGCCCGAACGGGGTCGATACCACGATTCAATGGAGAGTGGAGGCTGGGTGGTTCGGCTTGAATTCACCCGCTTAGACACAGCTACTCGTCCGTAGCTCGTGTAGAAAAATATTTCTTTGTCTTCAACCTTGTGTTTCGTTTTGGGGTTCGTCGACTTTGTTAGACCTTAGCTGCAGCTTGGGGTCAATTGTCTCCAATGTTAATTCTTCACTCTCTTGTCTTATACCCTCGGGTCAGAAGTGGGTGTAACCGCCTTTAGGGCAATTCTCTGGGCGGACCAAGTAAAGGGGGCAAGGCTTAGATTTGGCTACAAAATCCGATTTTAGACACTAACTTCACATTTCATCTTTACCAAAACATTCTGTTTGATTTGGATATTTTCCACTCAACGTACAATGTATAAACATCAGGCACATACGGGGAAAACTCTTAAAGGTACAATGTTTTCATAATAACGTCATCTCTTAACCTTTAAAAACAAATACAAAAGTTACATACATTTTAATATTCCACTTTTCGTCATAACCACCATTGTGGCTGACGGAAACCATTGTTCCAAAGTCCCTTTATTGCATGTTTAATGTTCTGAGGCCAGTTCTCCATTGTTAGGACAAAGGAATTTCTCTGTGGCCTAAGTTTTATTATGGGCATGAGGTGTCATAAAACCCCCACATCTTCAGACCCCTAGATCTCTCCTCCTCTGTTGGGGGTTTGGGAGATAATCTGTAGGGTGGTGGTCTCCTGTACCCTGACCTGATCAGGACAGTCATGACAGTCCCCCTCTGGTAGGTTCAACTTGGAATGATTCTGCATGTTGCAACCCACCATAAGAATGACCATCGGATGTCCTGGTCTGTGGATCATCAGAGCAGCCCCCCCCCCTTTGGTGGTTCCCCCTTGTAGGCTTTCCGCAAGCTGTGGATCACCACCAGAATGGATCAAGGAGGTCTGGCAGTGGCTCTGTGTTCCGGCCCGTCGTCCGGTTATCCCGGTTAGTGGACCTAGGCAGTAACTTGGCAGACGTTAATAACGCACAACACTCAGGCAATACATCATTACGTTTCCTCCCCAAACGAGCGGCATCTTGGCTCTAAGGCTTCCTAAGTGTCAAAGGTAATGAAACGAAAAATTGGAATAAAAACATAAAAGTATACAAAATATGTCTACCACACCTTAATCATCTAATATGGACTATGTTCTATATATGTCCAAGGTCTTGGCTAAATAGCTCTATCATGGCATTGTCTCTAATGTCATGTCTAGGGTGATCCTACTTGCAGGTGGGTAGTTAAGGCACTTGGAAAACTTGGCCCCTGAAGGCCAAAGCTTACATTAGGGACATTACTGGGCTGACCTAGCGAGTTCGGGAGAGGAGGCTGGGACTGGGCCCTGTAAGAGGGTTTCCGGATCCATTGCCAACTTTCCAAAAATCGGGATCGCTTCCGTCCCACGGGTGATCCTAGTATAAGACCTCATTAGGTCTTCCATTGCACGTGTGCGCCTGTGTACGTAGTAGGTGCACACGCCAAGGGAAATGAGACCAAGGATCATGGTAACAGTCAGGATACTGTCCGGCACCGTCCAAGAGCGGGCGACAGACCAATCTTTTGGTCTGTAGTCGGTCGGGTCGACTAACAGTGCCTCATCCAGTACGCTAAGATCGACAGTCATGGGTCCCTCGTACTGGATTTGGTATTGAATGGCTTGTGGTAACTCAAGGGAATGTTTAGCAAAAGCGTCCGGCATTTCAATCTCTGTGTCTATCCGGTCGTCGGGAAGGTGGTATAGAGCGAGGTCGTCTACGTGAATAATCGCCCCCTCTGGTACCGTAACAAAAACAGTCTGGTTGGGGAGGTTCAATTGGGTGATGGAGTCATGGCGTTCGTAAGTCATAGTGGCGGACGCGAACGGTGTGTTGACCAACCATCGGTTCCCTACAACATCCACTTGTGTGGTGGTGGCCCCATCCCTGGCTGTTAGTTTAGCTCTACAGCGTTCTTCGCTGGTGATAGCTTTAATACCACAAAGACGCTCAGTGTTATCCCTGACAAATGGTTTGCTAGGACAAAGGTAGTGGACATCTTTGGTTAGAGTACACATTAGCAGGTTAGGGGTGAGATAGAAATCTGGGTTGTTTTCCTGGTAAGCTACAACTGGGGGCGTGGCAATCTTTACGTGGGTACTGTCGCGCCAAAATCCTACATTGAGAACCGTTTTCAATCTATAGATATTCTCCAGTTCAACAACCGGCAGCGTCAGTAGAAAACCCACTTCATTACGATCAACATCAACGTGTATTGGGATGGCCGACCCCAGACTATAGGCCAAATGTGATTGTAACGGCCTTAGTGTGGTTGAAGTAGCTGAGGTCAATATGTCGTGCACCATTGAGAGGGGCACTAGATATGAGGGGATTCTATTCATGGCCAAGTGGTCCATAGAAGAGCTAACTTCACGGAGAAAATCCTCCAGTAACAATCGAACCAATTGGACATGGGCATAGTCATGGTTCATGACCTCTGCTAGCTTTCCTACAGACAGGATAGTTTTGTTCAGGAGAGTAGCGTGTGTGTTGACCACCAGAATAGTGTCCTGGAGAGACTTTCCCACATGTTGCAACCTAAGGGCCTGTGCCTTCATCTGCTGCTGGATAAGTGGCATCTCTTCAGTAATCTCCCTAACATTCCTCTTGACTGTGGCTAGACTGACTGCGTTGACGGCAGTGGTACCTAGGGCAAATAGTGACCCTACGGCTGCCCCTATCGATAGTAGCGCCCCGACGAATCGTTTTTCTCGCCTGGGCTCAGCTAGTTCTGACTGGGTTACTGTGAACTTTTGGAGTTGGGCCAACATATGGGCAGTGTCTAGCTGGGCGTGCTTAATTGCCTGGCTGGTCCAGTCAGCCCCGGCCCAACTCAAATGCGCCGCAGGTGGAATGTGTTGGCGGTACACATTCTCTGCATCTAGGCGGACATATACCCTCTGCGTGTGTACTCTGCAGTTAGTTATGAGGAGTCCTGGATCGTCGCGGAGAACGATTCCCGTAGGGGGTCCGTTCGTGATTACGTCTGCTGGGTTGGTTTTGACCAGGGTGCAGAGTGTCAGGATCATCCAAAGGAACTCCATCCTACAGGAACGCATAATCAGAGATTGTTGGATTATTTCAGTTGTTTGTATTCGTAAACAAAATTGTTTTGACAACTGTTTTTCTGTTTTTCTTACTTTTAATCAGTACAGCGCAGGACGATATCACTAGTGACAACAGATGTATATCTGGTAGCTGGGAAGAGAATAAAAGATATTAGGTGCAACGTACTGGTCTCCTGGAAGGGATCAGCTGAGGGTACTTAAGAATTTTCTTAGTACCTCTGTTTTTTTGCTAGGGTTTTTATCTATTCGGTGCTGGCTAGCACCCCTTCTATTCCCATGGGGGGAGTGTACAACTTGATTTGGTTCCGGTGGACCCACTTTAATGTGGCGTTTTGTCGACCTTTGCTGATTTTGATCTGGTAAGCTACAGGTGATAGCTTCACCACAATCTCGTGTGGCCCCGTCCAGTGGGGCAGGAACTTTGTTGCGACGCCCGCGGGTTTGGTGTATATGTAGTACCACACCTTATCTCCGACCTCGAACACCTGGTGTGAGGCTTTTTTGTCATAATAGGTCTTGTCACCTTCTGCACTTCTTTCCAATTGTCCTTGAGCGTACGCAAAGGTAGTCTGGAGATGGTTCCGCAAGTCGGTCACGTATTGATGAGCCGTGTAGGCGGTGGCTGCGGCGACATCTCCCGGTTGGTACAGGAGATGCAGTGGAAGGGTCATTTGCCGGCCCGTCATCATCTCAAAGGGTGTCATTCCCGTAGACCTGTTGCGTGTGGGAGTTTGAGGTCCCAATCTTTGTGGTTGGCTGCCACATATTTCCTCAAGATTCTGACAATTGATTGGTTGCTCCTTTCTACCCCCCCCGAGCTCCTAGGGTGGTACGCGATGTGGAGTTTAGCTTTGACTCCCAGGAGCTTCCACAGTTCGGTCATTACAGCTGCCGAAAAGTGGGTTCCTCTGTCGCTGTCCACGGTTTCTCCTGGCAGGCCGAAACGACTGAAAACGTGGTTTAGCAAAAGAACGGCAGTGGTTTCCGCTGTGTCATTGGTCGCCGGCAGGCACTCCACCCACTTTGTGAATGCGCAAGTCACTGTGAGGAGGTACTTGTTGCCTCTGGCAGACCTGGCAACTGGGCCGACCCAGTCGATCTGGATCGAGCTCCAGGGGTAAGACACACCCTTGCGTTGCAGGGGTGCTCTGTGAAGTGGCTTGGTGGGTTGAAACTGGCAGCAAACTAGACACCCCCTCACGTATCGTGCCACGTCTTGTTCCATGTGAGGCCAGTGGGCCACCTGTCGCAATGTTTCACAAGTAGCCTTGACCCCCCTATGGCCTCCACATGGCTCGTCGTGGGCATGAGCTATCATTATCCCCCTTTGTGTTTTAGGAACCACCCACCTTCGAGCGGTGTCGGTTTCTGAAACATACACCAATAGGTCATCTACAAGTGTGAGGTGCTGTTTAGTTGCGTACAGCGAACGCAAGTCGTGTGAACCTGCCAAAGCCAGTTCGGACACTGGGTGGTTGACAGGATCCGACAGGAATGCCATCAAAGTGGCGAGGGACTCATCTTGGTGTTGCATTGCTACCAGGTCGCCATTCATGAATGAATGCGTTAGCAACACATTATGTTTGTGCGACGACGTTTTCCGTGGTGCTACATGGCTACGCGTTACCGCAGACACCATAGCTTCCTCAGTGGGTTTTTCGTCTCGAGCAGCAAACACCCAAGGGGTGCCGTGAATTGCACCAGATTTCGCCATGCTGTCAGCATGGTCGTTGCCAAGTTTGTCACGACCAGGTGATTTGGAGTGTCCCTTGACTTTCTTCCAATACACCTGTATGTCGTGTTTGGTGATGAGGTCATCACAAGCTAGAATGAGCTCTTTGTTTTTCACCTCTTTACCACTTGACGTAGTCATGTGCTTTTGTTTCCAAAACGGCAAGTGGCATAAGAAGGTGAGTCTCGCGTAGTTTGAGTCGGTGCAGATCGCCAGTTCTGCCAATTCGTGTTTCACCGCTGTTTGCAGGGTGATCAGCACGCCAGCCACTTCTGCAAACTGGCTGGTCTTGTTGCCAAGCTGAAATTGAAGTGGTTTGCACGGAATGTCGTTGTGCCATACCAATCCCACCCCAGCTTGCAAGTGGTCTAGATGGCGGTAAGAACAGCCATCTACAAATGCCATCGGCATGTCGAGACACACGTTCTCTTCGAAATAGTGATGGTTCGAAGGCAATGGCGGAGCGATGTCACGCGGGGGTGGTCCGGAGTCGGTTTCATCGTCACCACAGTGTTGACACACCGCCAAAGCACTGCCCAAAGGCAGGTTCTTTGCTTTTGCGTAGTTGATTACTACATCATGGCTCTGCAGCGTCATGAGCCAAGCCGCTATTCTGCTGTTGTGTACAGCACCCTCACGGATTCGTTGGCTTTTCAGAAAAGTCACAGGCTGGTGACATGTTTCTATGATCACCTTTTGTCCGCCGACATAACTGGTGAAGTGTTTGATCGCCCAGACTGTCGACAGCAGCGCTTTTTCGCAGTCTGAGTATTTGTGTTCGGCGGGGTTGAGTGTTTTGCTCGCGTAAGCAACCACACGTTTGTCTTGGTCGTATTTTTGGTACAACCCAGCGCTAAGGCAGTGCTCTGAGAAACCGACTTCCAAAAAGAATGTCTTGTCTTTGTTGGGGTATACCAGGCAGGGTGCCTCGCAAAGCAGGTTTTTCAAGGAAGCCACCGCTTCGTTGTGAGTGACATCCCAAACGAATGGGGTGTCTTTCTGAAGAAGGTGAGTCAACGGTTTTGACAAGTCGGCGTAGTTTTCGATGAATTGACGGGAGTAATTACATACTCCCAAGAAGCTGCGCACCTCGTGAAGGTTTGTAGGTGTTTTGATGTTGCGGACTGCTTGGATTCGGTTAGACTGTGGCAGGATGCCCTCGGCACCCACCAGAAGCCCAACGTAGTTTACCTTGGTCCTGCACCATTGTCCTTTCATGATGGCCAACTTAGCCCCTGCAGTCCCGAGTTGGGTGAGAACGTGGTCCATTTCATTGAGGTGATGTGACCAAGTTTCACTTCTCATGAGAACGTCGTCCACGTAAATTATCGTCCCCCTAGAGGCTGCGTCTGGCATCGCCTTGTGCAGGAAGATGTTGAACTCTGAGGGGGAGTTCGCATACCCGAATGGGCAACGATTGAACGTGAAGAGTTTGTTTGAGAAAGAGAAAGCCAACTTGTGTTGGTCACGCGGGTCGACTGTCATGGTCCAGAAACCATTTGCCACGTCGACGGTGGAGAAGTACTTGGCGTTTGCCACCTTTGGCAACTCTTGGTCGAGCTGTGTCATTGGCCAACGAGACAACGGAACCAGTTTGTTGAGTTGTCTATAGTCAATGGTAAGACGCCATTTACCCGTTGGTTTCAGAACGGGCCACACGGGAGCGCTGTACGTACTGTTACATTCCCTGATTATCCGTTTAGCTAATAAGGAATCGATAATCTCTTGTACTGCTGCGTATGCTGCGAGCGGGATTTTGTATTGTCTAACGAACGTAGGAGTTGCTCCGGGTGGCGTAGGAATACGCACCACATGGATACCCGTAACCCCGCAATCCAGCGAGTCTGTCGACCAGATCTCACTGTGTTTGTTAAACAATTCTCTCAACTGATGGCGTTCAGTGTCATTGACAAGAGCATCAGCCTCCGACAGTAGTTGTATTACCTGTGCATGGAAACCAGGATATGGTTCGGCGACATTGTACAGGTCTTCATCGGGTGGTGATGGCATGTCACCTTTGGAAGAGTCATCGGTTGTTTCCTCACAAGAGTGTACTTCGCATGCAGGAGGAGACGCAATATCATCCTCCGTGACGATGGAGTATATTAACAGGTTGCTGTCAGGATCGACATCCAGCCGGAATGCCGATGTGTCGTCCAGTGGCAATACAGGAGTTAGTGCTATTGCTTTTGACTGACAAGTAAACAGCGTACCTCCCTCGCCATCTAGGTCTAGGGAGGACGGAAGAGGCCCAATCACAGGAACAACTAGTTCAAAATCATGGAAGGCGTAATCGATCAATGTTCCTAGCTGAGTGTGCCGAGGAATGGAAATATCCGCTTGAGTCAGATTTTGTACCAGGAGGTAAGTGGATCTAGCGGTTAGTTCCAACAGTGGGTTACCATTGATAGTTAGCCCCAAGTCGAATAGTTTTGGAGAGGGTTGGAAGAACGCAGTGGTGCCTTCCATCCGGTATCCGGGCGCCAGGTTCAGTCTTACAGAAACCTCTGTGGTTCTTGCCGGTATCAACATGGCGGACTCAGTTATCGTCTTGCAAGCTTCAGGAATAGTCTGCCCGGAAGCCATTCGCACCGGGTCAAAAGACAAGGCATGTTGGTTTGGCTGCGCCAAAGACCAAAGAACTTGGTGTATGGTATCAAGTTTAACACCCAATCTTACCAAAATGTCCGCTCCCACATAGACTGTATGTGGGAGGTCCGCGACAACCAGTAGGTAGTGGGATAATTCCTTGGTTCCAATGCGGATCGATAGCGCACACACCCCTATTGCGGTGAGTGTTGTCTGGGGAGTCGTTCCCAGTGGAAATCTAAACGTTTTCGGCACAAGGGGATGGCAGTTAGCCGTTTTCGAAATTTCGTTGAACATTTCCAAACTGATTGCGGATTTTTCTGACCAGGTGGCCAGCCTGGTATCCTCAGCCATAGTGCCGTTTAGGCACACGCCCCCTATCAGAGGAGGGCGGTAAGTGTCGGCTGGTGAATCACCCAAGCCGCACAAGAAAACCACATGTTCGGTTAAGTTCCGAGTCGAACTCACATTGTCCTTTGCCACAAATGGCGGGCTCATGGCCAAGTTCACAGGGTTTGCGTCAGATGCTGACGTCGGACCCACGTCGTTGCACAATGTATGGCAGGTAGCCTTGGAAGAATGCGGCGAAGTCAACGGAGTAGGCATAGGTATTTGTGACCAGATTTGATTGGTTTTCCAATCCATTAGTGGTACCAAACGGTCAATTAAATCACTCCCAATCAGCATTCGTTCGATTTCGATGCTAGTCACATACACGGGGTGTATCAGTGACACGCTTTCGAAGTTGAGTTTAAGTAGGAGACGTTTGGTTAGGGGCGAGGTAGCTTGAGTGAAACCTCGAAGATTCGTATCGCAATGTTCCGTTTTCAACCAACGTTTTGTTGGGTCCACTGCCCTTTTTAGTTCATCCAGCAAGGTTTCGGATATGAGGGAAATTGTTGAACCCGAATCTATCAGAGCGTGACAGGTCACACAGTCCTCCAGGACTGTTCTAAGGTATGGCCTGTTCGAGTTGGTTTTTCTCGTCATATCCCCAACAAAATGGAGTGGGTTGGGAGAACGGAGCGGTTTGTAATCTGCGTCGATTTCCAAGACAGATAAGTCACCTACGTGACCCAGTGGGTCCTCTATCGGAATGGTAGAGGAATCATCTGTTGCAAAGCTGCTTATCTCGTGCATCTCCACCTCCGTGTCCAAGTCTGTAGACAAAACCTGCGGGCTTGTGTCTAGAACGGGCGGTACCTGGACAGGGATTCGAGTGGGGGCGGGGGTAATGGAAATGTTTGCGTCCTCTTGAATTGCATGAATTTCGGTGGACTCGGTTTCCAACGATTTTATGCCTAGTCATGAGGATTTATCCTTGTCCTCTTTCTCAAATTTCTTACGATGCAGTACATCTTTTATCAGAGCTTCTATATCATTTCTGTTAGCGTTTAAATCATTGTTGAACACTTTGTTGCCCTTGTTACGCTTGTTACCCTTGTGTCCTGACCCTTTGTGAGAGTTAGGCGGAGGGGCATGTCGGCTAGGTTGATCTCTACGGGACCTGTTAGATTGGGGACGTTCATCGTAGCTATTGTTACGGCGGTGGTTGTCGGGGTGGTGGTTACTTGGTAGCCACCCCCTTTGATCGTCCTCTTTTACAGCATATGTCCCTGATGCAGCCCCTTCTAATTCGAGTGATGGTTCCCGCCTAAGCTCGAAAGTCGAGGTGTCCGGGCTCTTAGCCCGGCTTGCTTTTGATGCTTCAAAAGCGGTGCTTGCCAGCTCTCGGAGCGTCGAGATTGGCAACCCGACGTGGGCAGTAGGGCCCAAGTAGTTAATGAAGTTGGGAGACATGTTTGACAGAAAAAGTTGTTTGAACGGTAATAGGTCTTCCATTCCTGTTTCAGTGAGCATGCCAAAGTAAGCTGAACGAAGCCGGTGATAGTAGGCTTGTGGGTGTTCATTTCGAGCTTGTCTGATATTGTTAGCCAATGAACTATCGTGTTTGCGAGTCGCAGAACCACTGAATTCTATTTTCAAAACCGTGGCAAGTTTAGCATAGTCGTTTTGCACGTGTTGCTCTTGTAGACGGATGAACCTTGTCGCGTGTCTGTTGGACGTTCGCTTCAAAAGATAGAGCCTGTCTGCATTCGTAGCGTTTGGGTAGCCATCCAAGGCGTCCTCTATGTCGGCTAAGAATGTCTCAGTGTCGTTTGGCTTTCCCGGAACGGGGTCGAAGAGGCGGAAGTTTTTGACGATTTTGTCAAGGCGATCCCCGCCAAGTGCGCGGGGAGCATCTGCACTCTCCCGTGGAGAATTGTGGGCCGAGAGGCCAAGAGGAAAAGTCAAGCTGTGGTTGTGTTGGCGAGGAGGCCCCAATTCACTGTGGGCCGAATGGCCAAGAGAAAGAGGCTGAAATCTCCTGTCATCTACATTCCCTCGTTCTCTTAGCTCCGGATGTGAGCTAGGTTGCTTGGTTTGGTTGTCCTGCGATAGCGCGTGACTGTTCTGGAGTTCCTCCAGATGATACCTAAGGGTGGTGTTATGCTGCATCGCAGAGTCCACCTGGGAGTTGAGGGTGTTTATTTTCGACACGTAGGTGTCGCCCTTTTTTCGCTCGGCCTCATACTTATCTGTCATGGTTTGCAGGGAGAGGTCGCGAGTGTGGAGTGAGAGATCCAGTGATGCGATGTCCTCCTTTTGTTTAGAGGTCACATTTTCCAACTTTCTCACCTGGTCTTTCTCATCCTTCATTAAATCAGCGACTTCAATGAGTTCTGCTGTTTTGTCCTCCAACTTGGTAATTGTGTTCATTAACTGATCGTCTTTGGTCTGCAGCTTTTGGAATAGAGCATTATTGCTTTGAGTGGTTTCATTCACAACCGTTTGTAGGGCATCAATTTGCTCGCCCCGTTTTCTAGCTAGCTCGTCCGATTCATCTAGTTTCGCGTGGACTTCATCGTATTTAGTTTTGGCTAAGCCGAGTTGTTCTTTTAGAATACGGACTTGGTCAAGAGATTGTTCGCGTTCTTTGTTATAAGTGTTAGACAGATCTTCCAATTTATCTGTTCTCACACACAGTTCCTCAGCTAGCAGTAGCTTATCTTTTTCGGCTTTCGATGCCAGCTCCCTGGTTCTCTCCACCTGTACCTTGAACTCCCCAGCTTCCTGCTCGTGCCTCTGCTGGGCACTGAGGTACTGGTGCACTGTCCATCTCTGCTGGTGGGCATAGTTGAGGGCTAAACTGGAGAGAACCTTCACAAGGCCTCCGCCTGATGGTCTATTTTGAAGAGCGTCTGTCGCAATGTCTGCATTTTTCTCGCTTATGGCATTGAAATCTAACATTTTCAGCCCCTCGGCATAGTTAGGATTTGCATCGTTGCTGAGGTCCGCGATCAATCTTTCCGTGGGTGAAGGTCCACTGATTAGAGGGGAAATGGGTGGAAACCCATCTGATGGATTGCTCATTATTATGATTGTCAGTTATTTCAATTTACGTAATGTTTGGGGTTTTTAGTTGGAGGCTGCAAACACGATTTAACTCAGTGTGTAAACGTCAATGAATCATCAAGACTGGGTCAGTAATGTGAGTTGGTTATTACTGAACTTGCCAAAACAGGTTTAATTGATTAAATCGATTTTAATGATAAATCTAACCTGTATCGGCTATTTGGGAATTTTAATTTTAATTCACCTGAAAGAGTTGCTATCTCTAAGTTAACGTTGAAAAGTTTAACTATGTCTCATTGGTTAGTACACATTAGTTTGCGTATTATTCCAATAACCAACCTGGACGGTAGTGTAGCAATTTAATGTGTATTAAATTGAACGAGACAATGATATCCAATCAGTTGAGACTGGTTAGATATCGTACAGCATAACCTGAATTATTTAAAAATAATTACTGGTGATTCTTCACCACCGGAGGTCACTGTTAACACAAGCTAAAATCGACAGGGTACCAGTGAAAATAGAATTTTACAATAGTGTTAAAAAGTCTACCTAAACACCATTAAGCTGGTAAAACAGCTTTAATCTATTAATCAATTTGAATGATTAGTCAACCCTGTATAGGCTAAATGAATTAGCTTTAATTAACCTGAAATAGTTGCTATATCTAAGTTAACGTGGAACAGTTTAACAATGTCTCATTGGTTATGGCACATTCGTGTGTGTATTATTCCCCTAACCAACCTGCACAGGTAGTGTAGCAATTTAATGTATATTAAATTGAACGAGACAATGATATCCAATCAGTTGAGACTGGTTAGATATCGTACAGCGTAACCTGACTTATTTCACGAAAAATGACTGGCGTTTCTTCGCCAGAGGTTACGGATAGCCCAAGCTGAGATCACACAGGATTCCCGTCTAACGCGGGAATTCACTATGAACAAAGAGGAAAACAAAAATGGCTGCTCCCCTTTGTTAGCTTAGCATCTGGCGCAATGCTTAGCTTTCCTTGCGCGGGGTTTCCCCCTCGCCGCACAAGGGATGTTCACTCCAACAAGGGAACAGGTTTACTTGGTGACGTCTCACGTTCAACCCTTAACCTCTTCCCATTACCAAACGCGAGAGGTAGAGAGATAATAACTTCGCTTCGGTCAAACGAATATATCTACTCTAATTTGTCCTCTGCTCTAGGAATTACTTATGACCGAGTCAGATCACTCCTGAAAGCGATCGACAGAAATAACACTACGTTAGGCCCAACTAGTATTATTTCTCAGAATGCCTGCATCGGCTGGTACATCTGCCCTAGCTCGTAGCATTCAGTAGACCCCCTTCACACTGGCTTTGGTCAGATATACAACAGGGGTCGTTCTCTCCCGACCAGTATCTGGGTGAAATGGAACGACACACACACTTCTCTCCCGCACTAGTCCTGCCTATAGCTATTAATGGAATGTATATATATTGCTACACAATTGATATGGAATAACACAACAGTGCGGCCTAGTCCTATCTTAGATTCCTCACAGCGGGCACCATATGTCGTGACGTTGTATTAGTTAATGTGACGACTGCTGCTCATCGAATGATTAACGGTTTATAATTGCGTGATTAAATGAATTAAGCAATGAATCAAGCAATTATTAACTCATTAACCTGGGGCACCATGGGAACATTGTTTTGATTGAGTTTCTATTTCCCAAATTAACTCAAAGGATATCAGAATATCGATTACAACAGTCGCTAAATTAATCAATTTCCTCTACAGTCTCATAATCTGAACGTCGTACAATCCGGGAATCTGCACGGACCCGGGCTTTACCACTGAATTTACCACACCAATCTTAGTTGATTATTTATTTACTAGCAAGCTAAAATGATCATAAAAATACACATACACAAAACACAGTCTAGCTATTGATTAGGACTTAGTATAACGGGCCAACACACTATGGCGCTTGTTACCCAAAATGGGGATTTTAAAGAGAGAGAAATAAAGGAAGTACACGAGAGAAATATACATTTGGGTTCATTTGTCAGCCATGCTTATTTAACTAGCCTTGCCCCGAACTGCCGCTCTTATGGGTCAGAATATAATGATGTAATTACGTGTTGGAGGTCTCAGGTGGGAAGCTCCGCGTGGGTCGTTTAGGCTTCTAAATGACGCACTTCTCCGGCGCAACTCTCTGGTTGTCCTCACGATGTCAGTGTCCTTCTTGGCTAAATGGTCTGATCCCTCACCCTTGATCTGAAAGGGGTCTTCTGAGGACAGACAGCTCTGTAGCTCAGAGCTCACAGCTTCGGCCCGAACGGGGTCGATACCACGATTCAATGGAGAGTGGAGGCTGGGTGGTTCGGCTTGAATTCACCCACTTAGACACAGCTACTCGTCCGTAGCTCGTGTAGAAAAATATTTCTTTGTCTTCAACCTTGTGTTTCGTTTTGGGGTTCGTCGACTTTGTTAGACCTTAGCTGCAGCTTGGGGTCAATAGTCTCCAATGTTAATTCTTCACTCTCCTGTCTTATACCCTCGGGTCAGAAGTGGGTGTAACCGCCTTTAGGGCAATTCTCTGGGCGGACCAAGTAAAGGGGGCAAGGCTTAGATTTGGCTACAAAATCCGATTTTAGACACTAACTTCACATTTCATCTTTACCAAAACATTCTGTTTGATTTGGATATTTTCCACTCAACGTACAATGTATAAACATCAGGCACATACGGGGAAAACTCTTAAAGGTACAATGTTTTCATAATAACGTCATCTCTTAACCTTTAAAAACAAATACAAAAGTTACATACATTTTAATATTCCACTTTTCGTCATAACCACCATTGTGGCTGACGGAAACCATTGTTCCAAAGTCCCTTTATTGCATGTTTAATGTTCTGAGGCCAGTTCTCCATTGTTAGGACAAAGGAATTTCTCTGTGGCCTAAGTTTTATTATGGGCGTGAGGTGTCATAAAACCCCCACATCTTCAGACCCCTAGATCTCTCCTCCTCTGTTGGGGGTTTGGGAGATAATCTGTAGGGTGGTGGTCTCCTGTACCCTGACCTGATCAGGACAGTCATGACAGCATCATCAGGATGCTTTTAGTAGTGTTTAGAAGCATGTTATCTACTCACTTGTAAATAAAATGACTCCAGTCACCATCTGTAATGAACACGATGGGAGACAGAGAGCTGGTTTCAAGCGCAGGGCTCAGCAGGTGTTTATTGTAAAGGACCACAGGAGGGGGCAGGTAGCTGGGTCCAGGGGCAGGCAGAAGGTCATACACAAGGGGTCCAAAAAGGCAACAGTACAGGCACGGAAACGGCAAAAGGCATCATTAGTGAGGCAGGCAAAAACTATCATTCACGGGAGGAGTAAATTACGGGAAATGCAGCACTCCGAATGGCCTTGTGTCACAAAACAAACAACACTTCACAATGATGGGGGTGCAAAGAACTGAACTAAGTAGAGTTTGATAATGACATACAGGTGTGTGATCAGTTGATCAGAATTCAGGTGACTGGGATCTGGAGAGTGAGCTGCGTTCAGGGGGATCTACGTGTTTGAGAGTGTGAGCTGGAAGCAGACGTTACACCATCCACCATTTTAATATTGGGCAAAACACAACCCAAAACACAACCAAAACAAACTGCAAAATCAATCAACGAGTTTGAGTCACAAGCTTGATGTAGTCGCTGCGTTCAAGGAATATCGGATCAAATACTCAACTTGTGTGTCACGACACCGACGAATGGTGGCGCCCCTCCTCGGCCGGGCGGAGCTCGGCGGTCGTCGTCACCGGCCTACTAGCTGCCATCGATCCTTTTTTGTTTCACTTTCTGTTGGTTAGGTCTAGGTAGGCACGCACCTGTTTTGGGTTAGTCATTAGTAGGGGGGTTTATTTAGTTTAGCGTAGGATGTCTGTGTTTGTGCGTGATTATGTTTCTTGTCCGTTTTGTGTGCTTGAGGAACGTGTGCTGGTTTTCCTCTGCCTGTGGTTGGTTTCGTTGTGTTCACCACCGCAGAAGTATTTAAGGGCTGCGTCCCTATTTTTTGGCGACCACATCCATTTTTTTTAATAAAGAAGTGTGGTCAAGAATTCTCTGTCTCCTGTGCCTGACTCTACCTCTCCTGCCTTCTTGAGCCAGCCCGTGACAGAAATCACGCACCAAACTTGATGGAGTCAGCAGGAGCTTCAGCGCCAACCCTGTCCATGGAGGAAAGAGTTGACCAACACTCCACCCTGCTCCACCGTCTGGGGAATGCCATGGATCAGGTGTTGGCGCGCATGGAGAGCTGGGACCGAAGTGCTCTTGGCCCCCTGAACGCGGCAGGTCAACAGCCTGCGCCCCCACCAGCACCCACAGCACCCAGTACCAGTGGGGTGAAACTCGCTCCCCCCAGGGAGTACGATGGGACGGCCGCCGGGTGTAAGGGCTTCTTACTCCAGTTGGAGTTATACCTGGCGACCGTTCGTCCCTCTCCCTCGGGGGAGGAGAGCGTCAGCGTCCTCGTCTCCTGTCTCACGGGTAAGGCCCTGGAATGGGCAAACGCCGTGTGGGACAGTCCGGACTCAGCCAGGGACAACTACCCAGAGTTCACCCGCCGCTTTCGGGCAGTATTCGATCATCCCCCGGAGAAGAGAGCGGCGGGTGAGCGGCTGTTTCACCTGAGGCAGGAGACGAGGAGTGCGCAGGATTTTGCTCTCGAGTTCCGGACCCTGGCCGCGGGAGCAGGGTGGAATGAGAGGGCCCTTATAGATCACTACTGTTGTAGTTTGAGGGAGGACGTCCGCCGGGAATTAGCCTGTCGGGACACGACCATCACCCTGGACCAACTGGTGGATCTGTCCATCCGACTGGACAATCTGCTGGCCGCCCCCGGACGTCCGACCCGGGCCCTGCTCATTCCACCCTCCAGCCCTCCTGCTCCCACGCCTATGGAGATAGGGGGGGGGGCAGCAGCCAGGAAGACTGGAGGGGGAGTTCGCTCCTGCACCTCATGTGGTCGCAGAGGGCACACTGTGGACCGGTGCTGGAGAGACTCACCTGGGAGTCCAGAAGGCAGGCAGAGCGCTCCTTTGACACCTCAGGTGAGTCAGCACCAGCCTCACCCAGAGCCCCCTGTCCGTCACATGTATGTGTCAGTGTCTTTTCCTTGTTTCTCCCCTCCCCTCCCGGTTTAAGGCGCTAGTCGATTCAGGCGCGGCGGGGAGTTTTATGGACCGTGGGGTCGCGGCTAAGTTAGGGATTCCCCTGGTCCAGTTGGACCAACCCTTCCCCGTGCACGCCCTAGACAGTCGACCACTAGGGTCAGGGCTGGTCAGGGAGGTCACTGTGCCACTGGTCATGGTAATGCGAGGGGGTCATGAGGAGCGGATTAGTCTTTTCCTCATTGATTCCCCAGCGTTTCCAGTGGTTCTAGGGATTCCCTGGCTAGCCACTCACAACCCTAAGATTTCGTGGGGACAGAGGGCTCTTAAGGGGTGGTCAAATGAGTGCTCGGGCAGGTGCATAGGAGTTTCCATCGGTGCGACTACGGTGGAGAGTCCAGACCAAGTCTCCACCGTGCACATTCCCTCAGAGTATGCCGATTTGGCTATCGCCTTCAGTAAAACGAAGGCGAACCAATTACCAACTCATCGACGAGGAGACTGTGCGATAAACCTCCAGGTGGGCGCTGCACTTCCTCGTAGTCACGTTTATCCCCTGTCTCAGGAGGAAACAGCGGCTATGGAAACATACGTCACTGAGTCTTTGAGGCAGGGATACATTCGGCCATCTAACTCACCCGTCTCCTCGAGCTTCTTTTTTGTAAAGAAGAAGGAGGGAGGTCTGCGCCCGTGCATTGACTATAGAGGTCTAAATGCTATCACAGTGGGTTTCAGTTACCCACTACCTCTCATCGCCTCGGCGATAGAGTAATTTCACGGGGCGCGCTTCTTCACGAAATTGGATCTCAGGAGTGCATGTAATCTGGTGCTTATCCGAGGAGGGGACGAGTGGAAAACGGCAATTAGTACCACATCTGGCCATTATGAGTACCTCGTCTTGCCGTATGGGTTAAAGAATGCTCCCGCAGTCTTCCAATCCTTTGTAGACGAGATTCTCCGGGACCTGCTCGGTCAGGGTGTAGTGGTGTACATCGATGACATTCTGGTCTACTCCGCTACACGCGCCGAGCATGTGTCTCTGGTGCATAAAGTGCTTGGGCGACTGGTGGAGCATGACCTATACGTCAAGGCTGAGAAATGTGAGTTTTCCAAACCAGCCGTCTCTTTCTTGGGGTATCGCATTTCCACATCAGGGATAGTGATGGAATGTGACCGCATCTCAGCCGTGCGTAATTGGCCGACTCCCACCACGGTGAAGGAGGTGCAGCGGTTTTGGGGATTTGCCAATTACTACCGGAGGTTTATCCGGGGCTTTGGGCAGGTGGCGGCTCCCATTACCTCACTGATGAAGGGGTGCCCGGTGCGGTTGCGGTGGTCCGCGGAGGCGGACAGGGCCTTTAGTCGTCTGAAGGTTTTGTTCACCGACGCTCCGGTGCTGGCGCACCCGGACCCCTCTTTGCCCTTCATAGTGGAGGTGGACGCGTCCGAGGCTGGGGTAGGAGCCGTGCTGTCCCAGCGCTCGGGCGCCCCCCCAAGCTCCGCCCCTGCGCCTTCATCTCTAGGAAGTTGAGTCCGGCGGAGCATAACTATGATGTGGGGGACAGGGAGTTGTTGGCTGTGGTCAGAGCCCTGAAGGTGTGGAGACATTGGCTTGAGGGGGCGCGTCACCCTTTTCTCATCTGGACTGACCACCGCAATCTGGAGTACATCCGGGCGGCGAGGAGACTGAACCCGCGTCAAGCCAGGTGGGCGATGTTCTTTACTAGATTTCAGTTTAACATCTCGTATATCCCAGGTTCCCGGAACACTAAGGCTGACGCACTGTCTCGTCTCCATGACGCCGAGGAACGGTCCACCGATCCCACTCCCATACTTCCAGCCTCCTGCCTGGTGGCACCGGTGGTCTGGGAGGTGGACGCGGACATCGAGCGGGCGTTACGGACGGAGCCTACTCCTCCGCAGTGTCCAGTGGGTCGTAAGTACGTTCCGCTCGGTGTTCGCGATCGTCTGATTCGGTGGGCTCACACGCTTCCCTCCTCGGGTCACCCAGGGGTTGAGCGGACAGTGTGTGGTCTTAGTGGGAGATACTGGTGGCCCACCTTGGTGAGGGACGTGAGGCACTATGTCTCCTCCTGTTCGGTGTGCGCTCAGAGTAAGGCTCCCAGGCACCTGCCTAGAGGGAAATTACAGCCCCTCCCGGTTCCACAACGAACATGGTCCCACCTGGCGGTGGATTTCCTGACCGATCTCCCGCCGTCTCAGGGCAACACTACGATCCTGTTTGTTGTGTACCGGTTCTCTAAGTCCTGCCGTCTGCTTCCGTTACCCGGTCTTCCTACGGCCCTGCAGACCGCGGAAGCCTTATTCACCCACGTCTTCCGGCACTACGGGGTGCCCGAGGATATCGTCTCAGATCGAGGCCCCCAGTTCACGTCCCGAGTGTGGCGGGCGTTTATGGAGCGACTGGGGGTTTCGGTCAGTTTGACCTCGGGGTTTCACCCCGAAAGTAATGGGCAGGTAGAAAGGGTAAACCAGGAGGTGGGCAGGTTTCTGCGGTCCTACTGCCAGGACCGGCCAGGGGAGTGGGCAAGGTTCGTGCCATGGGCCGAAATGGCTCAGAACTCTTTGCGCCACTCCTCTACCAACATGTCACCATTCCAATGTGTGTTGGGTTATCAGCCGGTCCTGGGGCCATGGCATCAGAGCCAGATGGAGGCCCCTGCGGTGGAGGAATGGGTTCAGCGCTCAAGGGAGACCTGGGACGCTGTGCAGGAATCCCTGGAACGAGCCAGGGAGCGACAAAAGGCGAGCGCTGACCGGCACCGCAGCGAGGCCCCCGTGTTCACCCCAGGGGAGAGAGTCTGGCTCTCGACCCGGAACCTGCCCCTCCGCCTGCCCTGCCGGAAGCTGGGTCCGTGGTTTGTGGGGCCATTTAAAGTCCTGAGGAGAATAAACGAGGTGTGTTACAGATTACAACTTCCTTCTTATTATCGTATTAACCCCTCGTTTCATGTGTCTCTCCTCAGGCCGGTGGTAGCTGGTCCGCTGCAGGAAAATGAGGTACGGGAGGTCCCTCCACCACCCCTGGATATCGGAGGGCCCCCGGCGTACACAGTCCGGTCCATCTTGGACTCCAGATGCCGGGCGAGGGGCCTGCAGTACCTCGTGGACTGGGAGGGGTACGGCCCGGAGGAGAGGTGCTGGGTACCGGTGGAGGACATATTGGACCCAGCGCTCATCCGGGAGTTCCACAGCCTCCATCCGGATTGCCCTGCGCCTCACCCTCCGGGGCGTCCTCGAGGCCGGCGTCGGCGCACTGCGGGAGCCGCGCGTCAGGGGGGGAGTACTGTCACGACACCGACGGATGGTGGCGCCCCTCCTCGGCCGGGCAGAGCTCGGCGGTCGTCGTCGCCGGCCTACTAGCTGCCATCGATCCTTTTTTGTTTCACTTTCTGTTGGTTAGGTCTAGGTAGGCACGCACCTGTTTTGGGTTAGTCATTAGTAGGGGGGGTTATTTAGTTTAGCGTAGGATGTCTGTGTTTGTGCGTGATTATGTTTCTTGTCCGTTTTGTGTGCTTGAGGAACGTGTGCTGGTTTTCCTCTGCCTGTGGTTGGTTTCGTTGTGATCACCACCGCAGAAGTATTTAAGGGCTGCGTCCCTATTTTTTGGCGACCACATCCATTTTTTTTAATAAAGAAGTGTGGTCAAGAATTCTCTGTCTCCTGCGCCTGACTCTACCTCTCCTGCTTTCTTGAGCCAGCCCGTGACATTGTGACTACTTTAAGCCACTATGAGTGAATTGGTCAGAAAACATATGACTTCTTTAAATAGGGGGACTAGATACATGAAGTGCTTTCATTTTTCTAAATGGTGAAACAGAAATGTATGAAAATATCCTCAAATAAAAGGTGACATTATATACTGTCACCTCATATGAAACATTTGATCTGAAATCCAAAATGTTGGAGTATAGAGCCACATTTAAAATGTTATCTTCACTGTCAAAATAGATATGGTGTGGACTGTATACTCAATACGATCTATATCTGATACCTCACTGTCTGTCTTTTGACTGATACTGCTTTTAAACTGGTCTGGTCAGTCTACTCAAATATTTGTACTATACATGTTTCTATCTGCAGGCAAAACGTTGATAATTTGTAATTTATAATATGATACATTAATTTCTGAATAGATATGGCAGGTTTCAGGACACTGATGTATCTGAATATGTTGAAGAAATCTACTGCCACTATTTTCACCACCAAAGAATAGCAGTGTGATTTTAATATGATTTGATTCTTTGCAGGCTGTCAGGCTGTCTAGTCACAGAGGAAGGCTGTGCTTCTCTGGTCTCAGCTCTGAGGTCAAACCCAGTACATTATTTGTAAACGGGTAACAGCGTAAACAGAGAAAGCTAAGCGTATCATTTTAATACAACCTGTCTGTCATTGTATTTCTTCTGTGTTGGCAGACTCACTGGCTGTAAACTCACAGACACATCCTGTAAAGTGTTGGCCTCAGTTCTCAGTTCAAATCCCTCACACCTGAGAGAGCTGGACCTGAGTAACAATGTCCTGAAGGATTCAGGAGTGAAGCTGCTCTCTGCTGGACTGGAGGATCCACACTGCAGACTGGAGACTCTGAGGTCAGTATTCCTGTAGTTGGTCAACAAGTGTTTCGTTGTAGTCTCTGTTATTGGTAATGGTGAGAGGTTAGCATGTTTTGTTGTAGCCTCTGTTATTGGTAATGGTGAGAGGTTAGCATGTTTTGTTGTATCCTCTGTAATTGGTAATGGTGAGAGGTTAGCATGTTTTGTTGTAGCCTCTGTTATTGGTAATGGTGAGAGGTTAGCATGTTTTGTTGTAGCCTCTGTTATTGGTAATGGTGAGAGGTTAGCATGTTTTGTTGTAGCCTCTGTAACTTTCTCACTCATTATTATTCATGATTCATTCAGGATTTTTCTTAACCATGGCATCATCAGGATTAATTTATGATTGTTTAAAAACATGTTATCTACTCAGTTAAACAGAAAATGACTCCAGTCATCATCCACCATTCAGTCACTAATGGGCAAAACATAACCCAAAAAACAACCAAAACAAACTGCAAATGCAATCGACCAGTTTGAGTCACAAGCTTGATGTAGTCAAACATCGGACCAAGCATTTACATTTTTGACTCTTTTAATACACTATGAGTGAATTGGTCAGAATACATATGACTTCTTCAAATGGGGGACTACATACATAAAGTGCTTTCATTTCTAAACAGTGAAACAGATATATATTAAAATACCCTCAAATAAAAGGTGACATTATATACTGTCACCACATATGAAAGATTTGATCTCAAATCCAATATGTTGGAGTCTAGAGCCTCATTTAAAATGTTATCTTCACTGTCAAAATAGATATGGTGTGGACTGTATACTCAATACAATCTAAATCTGATACCTCACTGTCTGTCTTTTGACTGATACTGATTTTAAACTGGTCTGGTCAGTCTACTCAAATATTTGTAGTATACATGTTTCTATCTGCAGGCTAAACTTTGATAATTTGTAATTTATAATATGATACAAAATTTCTGAATAGATATGGCAGGTTTCATGACTGATATATCTGAATATGTTGAAGAAATATACTGCCACTATTTTCACCACCAAAGAATAGCAGTGTGATTTTAATATGATTTGACTCTTTGCAGGCTGTCAGGATGTCTAGTCACAGAGGAAGGCTGTGATTCTCTGGTCTCAGCTCTGAGGTCAAACCCCTCACACCTGAGAGAGCTGGACATGAGCTACAATCACCCAGGAGACTCAGGAGTCAGACTGCTCTCTGCTGGACTGGAGGATCCACACTGCAGACTGGAGAAACTCAAGTATGTAGAGGGTTTATGTCAATGTTCATATCAGACATGTTTGACTTTTCAGGCTAGGTAATACAAACATTCTTACCACCACTTGGACAAAGTTGTGTGTGTGTGTGTGTGTGTGTGTGTGTGTGTGTGTGTGTGTGTGTGTGTGTGTGTGTGTGTGTGTGTGTGTGTGTGTGAGTTCAGGTGTATCCCTCAATGACTGTCTGTTTTTCTGCTTACCGCTACAGTGTGGAACATGGTGGAGAGAACAGAATGAAACCTGGGATTAGAAAATGTGAGTGTTGACTCCTGTGAAGAATATGACTAAGAATAAGTCTTAATTCAAGTTTAGTCAAAGTCAAAGACCACCATCATTACTGACTTGGTCATGTTAAATATCATCTGTAGTTCTACAGAAGCAGAAATCAGGGACACCAACGTTTACAAAGAGTTGATATGACAATGTGTGTGTGTGTGTGTGTGTGTGTGTGTAATTAATAGGAATACGTGTGTTTTATATTACCATCCAGTATAACATGTGATCATTCTACAAGTCTCAAGTTACCTTAAATTCTCCTTTTGAATTAGTGAAAAGTGAGTTAACATTCTAATGTGAATGATGATGATTTCTAATATTGTGTCTGGTTTCATCCATCAGATGTCTGTGATCTCACACTGGACCTAAACACAGTAAACAGACTCCTCTCTCTGTCTGAGGAGAACAGAAAGGTGACATGGAGGACAGAGGAGCAGCCGTATCCTGATCACCCAGAGAGATTTGAGGACTGTAGACAGGTGCTGTGTAGAGAGGGTCTGACTGGGCGCTGTTACTGGGAGGTAGAGTGGAGAGGGAGAATGGGGGCTGGTATAGGATTGACATATAAAGGAATCAACAGGAGAGGAAGTGGTAGGGACTGTTGGCTTGGACACAATGACAAGTCCTGGAGTCTGTTCTGCTCTGACAACAGTTACTCTGCCTGGCATAATAATAACTCCACTACCATAGACGTCCCCTCCTCCAGCTCCCACAGAGTAGGAGTGTATCTGGACTGGCCAGCCGGCACTCTGTCCTTCTATAGAGCCTCCTCTGACACACTGACCCACCTGATCACATTCATCTCCACATTCACTGAGCCCCTCTATCCAGGGTTTGGAGTTTGGGATGATGGTGACTCAGTGTCCCTGAAATAATAACTGGACACACACACACACACACACACACACACACACACACACACACACACTGGACACAAACTGGACACACGCACACTGGACACAAACTGGACACACACACACTGGACACACACACACACTGGACACACACACACACACACACACACTGGACACACACACACACACACACTGGACACACACACACTCAACACACACACTGGACACACACACACTGGAAACAAAATGGACACATACACACTGGATACACACTGGACACACACACACACACACACTGGAGACACACACACACACTGGATACACACACACACACTGGATACACACACACACACTGGATACACACACACACACTGGATACACACACACACACACACACACACACACACTGGATACACACACAAATACACTCTGGACACACACATACAAACACACACACTGACTCACACACACACACACTGACACACATAAACACTGAAACACACACAATTGACAAACACACACTGGACACTCACACATGACAGGCTTGTAATATTTTCAGTTCTTTTACCACTTTGCATTTTTTATGATATATTTTACTGTTTGTGTTTGTACCACAGGAGGTTAGTGGGACCTTATTTAGGGAGGACAGGCTTGCAATGGCTGGAGGGGAATAAGTGGAATGGTATCAAACACGTGGTTTCCATGTGTTCCATTTCATTCACTCTGTTCCAGACATTATTATGAGCTGTCCTCCCCTCAGCAGCCTCCACTGGTATGTACTGTCCTGTATGTGAGAGAGATCCAACAAGGAATTACAATGTATGTATTACTTTTAATACCTGCAAATGGCAAATAAACTACTTAAACTCCTTATGAATGTCTGCAGCCGACTAGGCTGTTGGCGTCTGACAAGAGGTTAAAATATTACAGGAATTTTCTGCAAATGTTGATGAAGACGTCACTCAATCCACCCAAAACAACATGCAGTCTTTCCACCAGACTCCCATGAAGTTATAGTGTGACGTTATGAGTTGACGTTAAAGTAACATTCTCAGCACATACTGCACTTGTTTTATCCTGTTTTAGATGGATCCTCTGTTTATCATCTTGTTTTATCCTGTTTTAGATGGATCCTCTGTTTATCATCTTGTTTTAGATGGATCCTCTGTTTATCATCCTGTTTTAGATGGATCCTCTGTTTATCATCTTGTTTTATACTGTTTTAGATGGATCCTCTGTTTATCATCTTGTTTTAGATGGATCCTCTGTTTATCATCTTGTTTAATACTGTTTTAGATGGATCCTCTGTTTATCATCTTGTTTTAGATGGATCCTCTGTTTATCATCTTGTTTTATACTGTTTTAGATGGATCCTCTGTTTATCATCTTGTTTTATACTGTTTTAGATGGATCCTCTGTTTATCATCTTGTTTTAGATGGATCCTCTGTTTATCATCTTGTTTAATACTGTTTTAGATGGATCCTCTGTTTATCATCTGTTTAATACTGTTTTAGATGGATCCTCTGTTTATCATCTTGTTTTATCCTGTTTTAGATGGATCCTCTGTTTATCATCTTGTTTTAGATGGATCCTCTGTTTATCATCTTGTTTAATACTGTTTTAGATGGATCCTCTGTTTATCATCTTGTTTTATCCTGTTTTAGATGGATCCTCTGTTTATCATCCTGTTTTAGATGGATCCTCTGTTTATCATCTTGTTTTATACTGTTTTAGATGGATCCTCTGTTTATCATCTTGTTTTAGATGGATCCTCTGTTTATCATCTTGTTTTATACTGTTTTAGATGTATCAACTGTTTATCATCTTGTTTTTACTACTCTGAAAAATTGACATTTTAGCTTGACCCAAAATAAAATGTAACATTTGACTTTTTTTTTCTGTTGCTTACTATATTGAAACCCCCAAATAAAAACAATGTTATTGAAAATCTCCCCTACAGCTGTTTAGGATAGGGGGCAGTATTTTCACGGCCGGATGAAAAACATACCCGATTTAAACAGGTTAATACTCCTGCCCAGAAGCGAGAATATGCATATTATTAGTTGATTTGGATAGAAAACACTCTGAAGTTTCTAAAACTGTTTGTATGGTGTCTGTGAGTATAACAGAACTCATATGGCAGGCAAAACCCCAAAAAAATTCCAAGCAGGAAGTGGAATGTCTGAGAATTGTAGTTCTTTTGATTCTCTATCGAAACTACAGTATCTGTGGGGTTACGTTGCACTTTCTAAGGCTTCCATTGGCTGTCTAAAGCCTTCAGAAAGCGGATTGAGCCTTCTCCTGTCTCTGGGCAGAGTATAGTAGCTCAGTTTCTCAGTGGTCTGCCTGGTGACAAAGAGATTGGATATGCGCATTCCCGCGAGCACGCTGTTTTTTCTTTTCCTCCTTGAATGAATACACTATTGTCCGGTTGGAATATTATCGCTATTTTATGAGAAAAATACCATAAAAATGTATTTTAAACAGCGTTTGACATGTTTCTACGTACGGTAATGGAACATTTTGTCTTTTTGCGTCTCGAAATGCGCTTGCGCGTTACCCTTTGGATAGTGACCTGAACGCACGAACAAAACGGAGGTATTTGGACATAACTATGGATTATTTGGAACAAAAACAACATTTATTGTGGAAGTAGCGGTCCTGGGAGTGCATTCTGACGAAGATCAGCAAAGGTAATACAATATTTCTAATACTAATTCTGAGTTTAGTTTGCTTCGAACTTGGCGGGTGTCAAAATAGCTCGCCGTGATGGCGAGCTATGTACTCAGAATATTGAAAAATGTGCTTTCGACGAAAAGCTATTTTAAAATCTGACACAGCGGTTGCATAAAGGAGTTCTGTATCTGTAATTCTTAAAATAATTGTTATGTATTTTGTCAACGTTTATGATGAGTAATTTTGTAAATTCACCGGAAGTTTTTGGTGGGAATACATGTTCTGAACATCACACGCCAATGTAAAAAGCTGTTTTTGGATATAAATATGAACTTGATTGAACAAAACATACATGTATTGTATAACATAATGTTCTAGGAGTGTCATCTGATGAAGATCTTCAAAGGTTAGTGCTTCATTTAGCTGTGTTTTGTTTTTTTGTGACATATATGTTTGCTTTGAAAATTTCAGAGAGAGGCTTTATCCTCTCATACTCCATAAAACAGTGTTATTGAAAATCTCCCCTACATCTGCAAACAAAGACTCTAGTATTTCATAGAGAGGCTTTATCCCCCCACACTCCATAAAACAGTGTTATTGAAAATCTCCCCTACATCTGCAAACAAAGACTCTAGTATTTCATAGAGAGGCTTTATCCTCTCACACTCCATAAACCAGTATTATTAAAATCTCCCCTACATCTGTAAACAAAGACTAGTATTTCATAGAGCTGTTATCATCTCACACTCCATAAAACAGTGAAAAATTGTTTCTCTTATCTGTCTTCCCTGTGGCTCAGTTGGTAGAGCATGGTGTGTGCAATGCCAGGGTTGTGGGTTTGATTCCCATGGGGGGCCAGTATGGAGGAAAAAAAAAGTATTAAATGTATGCATTCACTACTGTAAGTTGCTCTGGATAAGAGCGTCTGCTAAATGACTTAAAACCTGTTGGGGATAGGGGGCAGTATTTGCACGGCCGGATAAAAAAACATACCAGATTTAATCTGTTTACTACTCCTGCCCAGTAACTAGAATATGCATATAATTATTGGCTTTGGATAGAAAACACCCTAAAGTTTCCGAAACTGTTTGAATGGTGTCTGTGAGTATAACAGAACTCCTATGGCAGGCAAAAACCTGAGAAGATTTCATGCAGGAAGTGGCCTGTCTGACAAGGTGTTGTTGTTCTTGCTTCTGTTTATTGAAGAGTCAGGATCTTAGCTGTAACGTGACACTTCCTACGGCTCCAATAGGCTCTCAGAGCCCGGGAAAAACCTGAATGATGTCGAGGCAGCCCCAGGCTGAAACACATAATCGCCTTTGCCAAGTGGCCGATCAGAGGACAAAGGGCTTAGGCGCGTGCCCGATTCGACCCCGTGCTGTATTTTCTTTCGGCTGTTTACCTAATTGCAGATTCCCGGTCGGAATATTATCGCTTTTTTATGAGAAAAATTACATAAAAAATGATTTTAAACAGCGGTTGACATGCTTCGAAGTACGGTAATGAAATATTTAGAAATCTTTTGTCACGAAATGCGCCGTGCGCGTGACCCTTATTTACCATTCGGATAGTGTCTAGAACGCACGAACAAAACGCCGCTGATGGAACATAACTATGGATTATTTTGGACCAAACCTACATTTGTTATTGAAGTAGAAGTCCTGGGAGTGCATTCCGACGAAGAACAGGAAAGGTAACTTTCTAATAGTAAATCTGACTTTGGTGAAGGCTAAACTTGGTGGGTGTCTAAATAGCTAGCCCTGTGATGCCGGGCTATCTACTTAGAATATTGCAAAATGTGCTTTCACCGAAAAGCTATTTTAAAATCGGACATATCGAGTGCATAGAGGAGTTCTGTATCTATAATTCTTAAAATAATTGTTATGCTTTTTGTGAACGTTTATCGTGAGTAATTTAGTACATTTTTAGTAAATTCACCGGAAGTTTGCGGGGGGTATGCTAGTTCTGAACGTCACATGCTAATGTAAAAAGCTGGTTTTTGATATAAATATGAACTTGATTGAACAAAACATGCATGTATTGTATAACATAATGTTCTAGGGTTGTCATCTGATGAAGATCATCAAAGGTTAGTGCTGCATTTAGCTGTCTTCTGGGTTTTTGTGACATTATATGCTAGCTTGAAAAATGGGTGTCTGATTATTTCTGGCTGGGTACTCTGCTGACATAATCTAATGTTTTGCTTTCGTTGTAAAGCCTTTTTGAAATCGGACAGTGTGGTTAGATTAACGAGAGTCTTGTCTTTAAAATGGTGTAAAATAGTCATATGTTTGAGAAATTGAAGTAATAGCATTTCTAAGGTATTTGAATAACGCGCCACAGGATTCCACTGGCTGTTACGTAGGTGGGACGATTTCGTCCCGCCGACCCTAGAGAGGTTAACTGCAATGATGCTATGCAACACCCTCCATTGCATATCGCCAGTCCCCTTTTGTAACGGTGGCTTGTACAGTGCTCTCCATGCTGGCTTTACCTTGTCATCAAGGCCCAGTTTTACCCTCCAAGGAGTGTCTTTTCTATTTTTCAATGTATTTTTATTTAAAACCTTGACACACTCCCTATATATATCCTTCCCATTCACCTCCTCCAAACCCACCTCTTCCATCCCTCTCAAATCCACTAATAAAGCCTTTCTGTCGGACTCTGGGATATTGGGTGTAATCCTTAGTCCTGGAAATGGGGCGTCTTCATCTTGTCTTTTGGTAGTATCTCTTGAGCATAATCTTACTGCTGACAGAGCCTTCCTGCAAATTTCCAGCAGTTGTCTGACAATCCTTTCTGACCTCACTCCCAAATGTTCAGCCACCCTTCCTAATACAAGACCTGCCACCACTCTCCACACCACATTTTTCCAGTCCATAAAGCAACCTTTGAATAAACTGAAACCGGAAAGCAGCAGCCCTACTAGCAAGATGTGCAAGACCTTGTCCCCCCTCCTCTTTTGACAAATACAAACACTTTGTGGAACCCAATGATATTTATCCCCCAAACATCTACAGTAATTGTCTGTAACTTGGCCAGAGGGCCAGACGGTGGCTCTAAACATGACAACCGATGCCACAGTGCAGAGGCAACCACATTATTAACAATAATAGTGGCCCCTATATGACATACGAGATAGCAGCCATCTCCTCATCCTCCTTCCACCATATCAACCACATTATTAACAATAATAGTGGCCCCTATATGACATACGAGATAGCAGCCATATCCTCATCCTCCTTCCACCATATCAACCACATTATTAACAATAATAGTGGCCCCAATATGACAGACGAGTTAGCAGCCATCCTCCTTCCACCATATCAACCACCCCATTCCAATGTTTCTCCATTGTCCCCTCATCCCCTAGGTACATTCCAAGATACCCATAGACCATTCCACCCCCACTAGCAAAGCCATGATCCCTCCAGACCATTTCCCAATCTATAAAGAACAACTTTTTCCCAATTTACCTTTGCAGAGGATATTCCCTTAATCCGACCAACTATGAGTCTCAAACTATCCTCCTCCGCTTGATTTTTCACCAAAATAACTACATCATCAGCATATGCTGAGAGGTGAATAGGAGGAATATCCTCTGAAAGGTTCACCCCTTCAATGTGACTTCTAATGTTATTTAGTAGTGGCTCTATAACGATGGTATACAACATTATGGACAACGAACACCCCTGCCTAATTCCTCTACACACTTTAAAAGGAGCACTCAAGCCACCGTTAACTTTCAATACACTTTCAATGTCACCATATATCACCCTGATCATGGCAGTAAAACCAAAGCTGAAACCAAACACCTCAAAAGTGGCCCCATAGGTATTGATGTTCAACTCAGTCAAATGCCTTTTCCTGATCAATTGAAATGAGACCAGCATCCAACCCAACAGCCCTAGAGACGTCCAGAACATCCAGAATCAGGGAAATGTTATCCCCTATCTGCCTGCTGGGAACACAGTAGGACTGGTCTGTATGATTTGAAATGTTATCCCCTATCTGTCTGCTGGGAACACAGTAGGACTGGTCTGTATGATTTGAAATGTTATCCCCTATCTGTCTGCTGGGAACACAGTAGGACTGGTCTGTATGATTTGAAATGTTATCCCCTATCTGCCTGCTGGGAACACAGTAGGACTGGTCTGTATGATTTGAAATGTTATCCTCTATCTACCTGCTGGGAACACAGTAGGACTGGTCTGTATGATTTGAAATGTTATCCTCTATCTGCCTGCTGGGAACACAGTAGGACTGGTCTGTATGATTTGAAATGTTATCCCCTATCTGCCTGCTGGGAACACAGTAAGACTGGTCTGTATGATTTGAAATGTTATCCTCTTTCTACCTGCTGGGAACACAGTAGGACTGGTCTGTATGATTTGAAATGTTATCCCCTATCTGCCTGCTGGGAACACAGTAGGACTGGTCTGTATGATTTGAAATGTTATCCTCTATCTACCTGCTGGGAACACAGTAGGACTGGTCTGTATGATTTGAAATGTTATCCTCTATCTGCCTGCTGGGAACACAGTAGGACTGGTCTGTATGATTTGAAATGTTATCCTCTATCTGCCTGCTGGGAACACAGTAGGACTGGTCTGTATGATTTGAAATGTTATCCCCTATCTGCCTGCTGGGAACACAGTAGGACTGGTCTGTATGATTTGAAATGTTATCCCCTATCTGCCTGCTGGGAACACAGTAGGACTGGTCTGTATGATTTGAAATGTTATCCTCTATCTACCTGCTGGGAACACAGTAGGACTGGTCTGTATGATTTGAAATGTTATCCCCTATCTGCCTGCTGGGAACACAGTAGGACTGGTCTGTATGATTTGAAATGTTATCCTCTATCTGCCTGCTGGGAACACAGTAGGACTGGTCCGTATGATTTGAAATGTTATCCCCTATCTGCCTGCTGGGAACACAGTAGGACTGGTCTGTATGATTTGAAATGTTATCCCCTATCTGCCTGCTGGGAACACAGTAGGACTGGTCTGTATGATTTGAAATGTTATCCTCTATCTACCTGCTGGGAACACAGTAGGACTGGTCTGTATGATTTGAAATGTTATCCCCTATCTGCCTGCTGGGAACACAGTAGGACTGGTCTGTATGATTTGAAATGTTATCCTCTATCTGCCTGCTGGGAACACAGTAGGACTGGTCCGTATGATTTGAAATGTTATCCCCTATCTGCCTGCTGGGAACACAGTAGGACTGGTCTGTATGATTTGAAATGTTATCCTCTATCTGCCTGCTGGGAACACAGTAGGACTGGTCTGTATGATTTGCCCCATCACCTCCCTCAGCCTGGTGGACAAAGCCTTTAACAGGATCTTATAATCAGTGCACATTAAGGCCACCGACCTCCAGTTCTTCACCCCCATAGGGTCACCCTTTTTTGGCAGTAGGGTGAGGACAACCCTTCTGCAGCTTAACGGTAGTAACCCTCTGGTCAAACTATCATTAACTACTGCTAGCCAATCCTCTCCTAACAGAGCTCTTTGTCCATTCTTTCTCACTAAACCAAAGAAACATTTATTTCAGAGATTCCCTGAAACTTACTTCTCACCAATGTCCCCTGTACTCTGATACCCAGCAGGTCTACCAATGTGACTCTTTTCCTCTTGAGTGCCAGAATATGGCCTCGATCTCCTGTGGTCTCAACTAACATCAGGAGTTCCACTATTTCAGACTCTAGGGTGTTCATTGATCTGGTGATATCTCTGGTGACATTCATTATGTATTGATTACAGAATTGTTGAATCTGGATTTTCCCTATATCCCACCACTGT
This sequence comes from Salmo trutta, assembly GCF_901001165.1. Classification (NCBI taxonomy): domain Eukaryota; kingdom Metazoa; phylum Chordata; class Actinopteri; order Salmoniformes; family Salmonidae; genus Salmo; species Salmo trutta. The sequence continues at coordinate 42,417,978 of NC_042988.1, forward strand.
TGAAGAGATACAAAACTGTCCTCTTCAGACCTCCACCTCTTCCAGAGAAAACTAAAACATTTCCTGAAGTGAGCATCATTCAATAAAGTTATATTAAAATGCCAGTATGAGCTTTTGGGTTTTACATCGTTAATGAACACCACCTCTGTTATTAAACAATGATCAGACAATCCCACTGGGGTTTTCACACTTGATTTACAGACCTGAGATTGATGCTCAAAACAATAAAACCTATCTAACCTGGTCAGAGAGATGGTGTTCTCTCTCACATTAGACCATGTGTTCTGTCTCCTACCTCCATGTTGGCTCCAAACATCACACAGTGTTACAATAAAACCTATCTAACCTGGTCAGAGAGATGGTGTTCTCTCTCACATTAGTCCATGTGTTCTGTTTCGTGCCTCCATTTTGACTCATATCACATAGTTCATGTGCTACAATAAGGCGTTTTTAAAAAGTCCTTCAGGCTATATGAGGTTCTTTGTGATTTCTATCTAAATCACTGACTGTGCAGTTAAAATCCCCAGCAAGAAATAAATAATCCTCAGTATTACATTTCTCAATGGTATTTGATAATGTCTCTAAAAAACATCCCCTCTCTACTACCTCTACTGGGAAATATAAATTTATTAAACACATAGTGATGTTTTCATATCTCTAACTTTAATAACCTTCCCTCAACTACCTCTACTGGGGAATATACATTTATTAAACACATAGTGATGTTTTATATCTCTAACTTTAATAACCTCCTCTCAACTACCTCTACTGGGGAATATACATTTATTAAACACATAGTGATGTTTTATATCTCTAACTTTAATAACCTCCTCTCAACTACCTCTACTGGGGAATATACATTTATTAAACACATAGTGATGTTTTATATCTCTAACTTTAATAACCTCCTCTCAACTACCTCTACTGGGGAATATACATTTATTAAACACATAGTGATGTTTTATATCTCTAACTTTAATAACCTCCTCTCAACTACCTCTACTGGGGAATATACATTTATTAAACACATAGTGATGTTTTATATCTCTAACTTTAATAACCTCCCCTCAACTACCTCTTCAACCTCATATGACAAAGGCAAAAACCCTTTTGAGAACAGGATGGCCACACCCCTACTTTTTGAGTTTTTATGACTACATACCACTGTCCCCCCACTCCTGTTGCCACATTACTTCATTTTCCATATTACTATGCATTTCTTGTAGAAAACTGATGTCCCTTTCCCTTTATTAACTCATACACTACAGAGAGAATACAGTAGACGGTATGTGTCAAAAAGTGATTGATGACCTATTTCATGTATCACATGGTTATGCCCTTTTATGGACATCCTGTCCGGATGTTCTCACTCTATGGAGTGAGTGTTTATGTAACCTGATAGTGCAGCTGCTCCTTTGAAGTAAAGCATCTGTTTGTAATAAAACTGTCCTGATGATTGATGTGTTGTGACCTTGTTGAACTGTGGAATGTGTTTGAACATTTGAAAGAGTTGTGAAATGTTGTAGTGAACTGATATCTCTGCTGTTTAGGGATCTTGTATATGTAACAGTCATGTTGTAGTGAACTGATATCTCTGTTGTTTAGGGATCTTGTATATGTAACAGTCATGTTGTAGTGAACTGATATCTCTGCTGTTTAGGGATCTTGTATATGTAACAGTCATGTTGTAGTGAACTGATATCTCTGTTGTTTAGGGATCTTATATATGTAACAGTCATGTTGTAGTGAACTGATATCTCTGTTGTTTAGGGATCTTGTATATGTAACAGTCATTTCCGGGGTAGGTCAGCCTGAGTATAAGTAAGAGACGTGAACACTAAGAGTGACAAGAGACCTCAAGAGAGATAAACTACATAAAACATGGCTCCTAGACCAATTGTCAGTGTATTGTGACAAAACCATCGATGCCATTCTTTGTTGTCACGTCCTGACTATAGAAGCTTTTATTTTCTATGGTAGAGTAGGTCAGGGCATGACGGGGTTGTGTCTAGTTTAGATTTTCTATGTTGTTATGTTCTAGTTTCTGTATTTCTATGTTGTTGTTTTTTGGGATGATCTCCAATTAGAGGCAGCTAGCTGGTCATCGTTGTCTCTAATTGGAGATCAAACTTAAGTAGTTGTTTTTCCCACCTGGGGTTGTGGGAGATTGTATTTTGAGTTAGTGTATGTTGCACCTCTTCGTCACGGTTTGTTGTTTTTTGGTTTGTTACTTTATTGTATTGTCTTGCATAGTTTCACAGTTAATAAATAACGAAAATGTGGAACGATACACATGCTGCGCTTTGGTCCCATTCTATTTCGTATGACAGCAGTGACATTTGTGAGTGCCCTGATTGTTTTAATGGTGTGGTGGATATGGGTGACAGACATATGGGTTACACTTTCCAACTGGATGTTTCAACGGTGACGATTTTTACAAACAGCTGCCTCAGCACCCTTTTTCAACCAAAAATACGAAGTTTTTCTCCTGCGTTGCGGACGAGAGAATGGCTTAAGATAAGACTTGCTCTATGTCAGATCTAACAGGTCCTGAGTGGAACATCCCTGCCTGGGTACGCATTGGAAGAGGAAGTCTGCAGGAGAGATGATTTGAAAGCCCTAAGAATCTCTTCAGTGGCATATAGTCCAGACTGCTAAGTGACAATTTTAGGTTGTTCTGAATTCAATCGTTTAAATGCCACCAAATCAGTTAGATGGTATGTATTATCCAAAGGATGCACAGAAGTCAACTACTTTGTGCCTGTCTTTAGCTTCAGGTGGGGAGATGACGTCCTTGAAATTATGAAACAAGTGGAAAATCTTTTCCAACATCGTAAACGTTTAAGGCGATGGGCCCTTCTGTCTTCAAGACATAACATGGGCTTAAACGCAAGAAGGTTGATCTATCATGGAAAATAAAACATACGAAACCTGGAAGGTGCTGGAGATCAAGGGAGGAAGAGACATTGTCTGAACCGGTCACATCTTGATGGAGATTTAGAGACGGATGGTGGTGTTGGTTTACAATAGACCTTCACAAGGCCCTTTTCTCAAAGAAAGGAATTAGAGAATAATTACATATTAACATGTATATGTAGTATTGTTCAATAATAATGACAAATTAACATGTATATGTAGTATTGTTCAATAACAATGTGTTATTGAATGAAATATCAGGCTATCTCTGTACCTCAAAAGGTTGGGTGTGTGAGCGGGAGTGAACGTGTGTGTGTGTGTGTGTGTGTGTGTGGGTGTGTGGCAGGCGTTAGGTTACAAGCAGAGGAACTTGCTGAGAACAGTCTTTCCTAAGACAAATACATGAAAGGAATTAAATAATAATTATACCTGTAAACATTTAATGCATGGGGGGGTCAGGTCTGTGGAGAATCCTGAAAACCTTATTTTATATGAATAAAGTTAAATATATAAATATATATATGTAAAAATATCATACATGTAAACATTTAATGGGTATATGTTGTATATACATTTTTAGTAAAAAAAAAACACTGCCATATTTTTAATATTGCATAGATTTTTTTTAAAAATAATTATAAATATATATCATTTATCATTATTTATCATTATTTATCATTATTATTTCACTAATAAAAATGAATCCTAGAGTGTGGTTTATGTAGCCATGGGGTGAATGAATCCTAGAGTGTTGTTTATATAGGCATGGGGTGAATGAATCCTAGAGTGTGGTTTATGTAGCCATGGGGTGAATGAATCCTAGAGTGTGGTTTATATAGGCATGGGGGGAATGAATCCTAGAGTGTTGTTTATATAGCCATGGGGGGAATGAATCCTAGAGTGTGGTTTATATAGCAATGGGGTGAATGAATCCTAGAGTGTTGTTTATATAGCCATGGGGGGAATGAAACCTAGAGTGTGGTTTATATAGGCATGGGGGGAATGAAACCTAGAGTGTTGTTTATATAGCCATGGGGTGAATGAAACCTAGAGTGTGGTTTATATAGCCATGGGGGGAATGAAACCTAGAGTGTATATGTATTAGGTTAAGATCTTAGATTACATGTAAAAAACAACTCAATGCTGAACTAAATCAAAATATGTATTTGTATTATAACCTGTGAAGAACATGTCTACAACTCTCAAGTATTATTAAAAATGTGTTAAGACATTGAAATACATAATATATGTACCCCGTCTCAATATTCACAAGAGACATATTCTGGACTTTTAAACAAAATGGTAAACTCTTTACACATACTTATGCTACTTTCACATAACATAATACAATGTCATTGTCAGTGTATACATCCTTAGATGCTGTGGGGAATGTGTTATATCTGGTACATGTTCCCCCCTATAGATATTCCTTACCATCCTAGATACTAGTAACAGTTGTTCAAATGTTGCATGTATCTAGTATGTTGTATCAGTATAGAGTGTATGTATCTAGTATGTTGTATCAGTATAGAGTGTATGTATCTAGTATGTTGTATCAGTATAGAGTGTATGTATCTAGTATGTTGTATCAGTATAGAGTGTATGTATCTAGTATGTTGTATCAGTATAGAGTGTATGTATCTAGTATGTTGTATCAGTATAGAGTGTATGTATCTAGTATGTTGTATCAGTATAGAGTGTATGTATCTAGTATGTTGTATCAGTATAGAGTGTATGTATCTAGTATGTTGTATCAGTATAGAGTGTATGTATCTAGTATGTTGTATCAGTATAGAGTGTATGTACCTAGTATGATGTATCAGTATATATGTTATGCTGTCTTTTAAAAAAACATATTGACGAGTTAGTTAATTAAGATGCTGAATATAAAAAAGGTTATTCTTACATAGAAATAGGTCAGGCCTCTGGCTTAATAATACAAAGCAGATCATTCAATCTATGTTCTTACTGGTCCTAGACTATGGTGACATCCTCTATATGAATGCAGCTGGCACTTCATTAAAGCCTTTAGATGCATTTGGCCATAGAGCACTTTGTTTTATTATGGGTCCAGGTTCAGTACACATCCCTTTGTTTTATTATGGGTACAGGTTCAGTACACATCCCTTTGTTTTATTATGGGTCCAGGTTCAGTACACATCCCTTTGTTTTATTATGGGTCCAGGTTCAGTACACATCCCTTTGTTTTGTTTTGGGTCCAGGTTCTGTCCACATCCCTACATTCTCTATCATAAAGTAGGCTGACCCTCTTTGAGGTCACGTAGGTCCATTCATTGCTCTCTTTACCTTTATAAAGCTCTTTGACATACTGTAAACTCCCTCTCTAGTTAACATCTACAATAACCAATAGACTTACTAGTCAGAGTTATCATACACAGTTTCAGGGATTGTTCGCTCTGGAAATTCCTTTGGTCTGTACAGAGTTTGGTAAATCAGCTCGTTGCACCTTACTTGTGGAACAATCTCCAAGCTTCTCTAAACATTGATGTTTTGGTGTCTCTAGGTTCATCTCTAGACTGCTGAATGAGGCCTGTTACAACTTACTTACAAAACCTTTCAAGGAGTTTGTGAAACCATTCAGTCATGGATGTATGTAAGCATATTTAATACGTATTGCTTGTTACAGAAGACAGCTGTTGTACATTGAAGACAACTGTTACACCTTCTTGATGCGATGAATAGCCATTCATCCCTGTTACACCTTCTAGATGTGATGAATAGCCATTCATCCCTGTTACACCTTCTAGATGTGATGAATAGCCAATTCATCCCTGTTACACCTTCTAGATGTGATAAATAGCCATTCATTCCTGTTACACCTTCTTGATGTGATGAATAACCATTCATCCCTGTTACACCTTCTTGATGTGATGGCACTCTGTCTGTACATGTTTATAATAGTGGTTTACCCCCCCAATAAAGTTATTACCCCCCTAAACCTGAATCTGAAATTACGTTTATGATCTTTCTAACCACTATTACTTTGGGGTTCTAATCCCCCTCTTTCAGAATCCTATTACTTTGGGATTCTAATCCTCCTCTTTCTGAATCCTATTACTTTGGGATTCTAATCCTCCTCTTTCAGAATCCTATTACTTTGGGGTTCTAATCCCCCTCTTTCAGAATCCTATTACTTTGGGGTTCTAATCCTCCTCTTTCAGAATCCTATTACTTCGGGGTTCTAATCCCCCTCTTTCAGAATCCTATTACTTTGGGGTTCTAATCCCCCTCTTTCAGAATCCTATTACTTTGGGGTTCTAATCCCCCTCTTTCAGAATCCTATTACTTTGGGGTTCTAATCCCCCTCTTTCAGAATCCTATTACTTTGGGGTTCTAATCCCCCTCTTTCAGAATCCTATTACTTTGGGGTTCTAATCCTCCTCTTTCAGAATCCTATTACTTTGGGGTTCTAATCCCCCTCTTTCAGAATCCTATTACTTTGGGGTTCTAATCCCCCCCTTTCAGAATCCCCACTGTGAACAAATCTTTAACATTCATGATCCTTCACTATATTTATCACTAAACTACCCACAATAACTATTGTCTATTGTTATTCTCGATGACCTTACTGCCAATATCAACGTTTTATACATATCTAAATACATTGTTGGAGACAGTTTTCATGTCTTTCATTATGCAAACATTTGTTTATTAGATTATATTTCTCATTAGAATAATGTTGTTTTAATTATATATGGGTCCTGCTTTGCTTTGGTCATGTGTTCTCTTAGGGGTCATTGCTTTTAATTACAATATAGCAATTATGTTCTCAGCTCAATTACTTAGAAGGGCATGTGGTCCCACCCCTCCCATGTGTTCCCAGGTCCTTATTTGGGAGCCCATATACATTCAGGATGTAAGGCTTACTAGTTATGGCAAATGTTAGAAAGACCTGTTGGTTGTAACAAAAACAAAACAAAGTTTTATACTTTGACCACATCTGTTCACATACGTTTATTTTTTGTCTTTTTCATTTACCCTGTTGCTTGGCTCCAGGCATTGGCAGCTCGGTGCATGTACAAGAAAAAGAACACAATTCAACCATTGGTGGATGGTGACGAAAATAATGTCATTGCAAGTAGTCATGTTAAGGTTTTCAATGTTTTCAATGTTTTATTGGAGTTTTACGGATTTGCATGTGGCTGTGCATTATATGATGCCTGAATAGGAAGGAGGATCTGATCATGCCTATTGGTATTCTTGATCAATTCTTAATCCAAAAATACACACACCTGTTATGGGTTAATTCCACAGCTGTTTGCATTGCTTGGTAGTCTATTAGCCTGGTATGAGACAAATAAATAATACAATTTAAGTAAAGTATAAATAAACAGAATTATCCTAAACTGAGAGCTGAATAAAAATCACATCACCATCAACATCTTTCAGAATGTACCTGTTTCCAGTATAGAATGACATGTATACAGATTATATTACAACTTTTTTGTGTTTTGTCTTAATGATTGTTCTTTAGCAAATAGGAAACTCAACAATGTGTTAGTCTGAGAAGCATTAATTAGATAGTTGGTTTATGTTTGTGAAACCTTGAAATGTACACAATGAGAAGTGATTTTGTAACAACAGTTTTGAATGGGTAATTGTATCAAATATATATCTTTGTATGTTTGAATTAGAGCTCATTTAAAATGTTTTCATCACTGCCTGGTAAACACATTCTTGTAAGTTGGAGCTACTGTACGTGATTATATGGGGCTGCTGTACAGATTTGAGCACTTGACAAGACGTTGACATTTCTGGGTATGTCTCACCTATAACATATGTCATGACATTGCCCTGTCTCTGGGTACAGAGAGCACAGTTGAACCCCCTCCCTCTGCACCAGGCCTTTTCTATGCACCATCCCCCGACCTCTATACTTCTGACTGCTGTGGTGAGAGGGGTCGTAAAATTCCAAAGGAGAATGTCCTGCCTCATGGCCCAGTTTTGAGACAGAGAATGGTTTCATAGAGAGACAAAGGAAATATTCCACCTCACCGGACGGGGGAACCAAACGACATTTATGTTCTGGAGAAGGTATAAAAGATCGGTGAAGAATCCAGCTACGAACTGGTCCGCTTGGTACAATTTTGTGAAACTCATTAGAGACAATATGGCCATATTACCATACTAAGGTTTATATACTAGCCTCAGCGGTGAGACTTACATCTAATGGTTGTATACAAAGATTTAATAAGATTAAAGCTATTTGGAATATGTTGAGATGCTATGTACTGATGTTAACCTCTCTAGGGTAGGTGGGACGAAATCGTCCCGCACTATTCAACAACCAGTGACAAACCAGAGTGCCAAATTTAAAACCACAAAATGTCATAATTCAAAGTTCTCAAACATAGGACTATTTTACACCATTTTATAGATACACTTCTCCTGAATCGAACCAAGTTGTCTGATTTCCAAAAGGCTTTACAGCGAAAGCAAAACATTAGATTATGTTAGGAGAGTACATAGACACAAAAAACCACACAGCCATTTCCAAGCAACTAGCATGCATCACAAATACCCAAAACACAGCTAAATGAAGCACTAACTATTCAACAACCAGTGACAAACCAGAGTGCCAAATTTAAAACCACAAAATGTCATAATTCAAAGTTCTCAAACATAGGACTATTTTACACCATTTTATAGATACACTTCTCCTGAATCGAACCAAGTTGTCTGATTTCCAAAAGGCTTTACAGCGAAAGCAAAACATTAGATTATGTTAGGAGAGTACATAGACACAAAAAACCACACAGCCATTTCCAAGCAACTAGCATGCATCACAAATACCCAAAACACAGCTAAATGAAGCACTAACCTTTGATGATCTTCATCAGATGACTCTCCTAGGACATTATGTTATACAGTACATGCATGTTTTGTTCAATGAAGTTCATATTTATATCAAAAAACAGCTTTTTACATTAGCATGTGATGTTCAGAACTAGCATACACACCGAAAACTTCTGGTGAATTTACTAAATTACTCAGCATAAACGTTCACAAAATACATAACAATTATTTTAAGAATTATAGATACAGAACTCCTTCATGCAATCGCGGTGTCAGATTTTAAAATAGCTTTTCGGCAAAAGCACATTTTTGCAATATTCTGAGTAGATAGCTCGACCATCACGGCTAGCTATTCAGACACTCGCCAACGTCGAGGCTTAGTAAACTCAGAATTACTATTACAAAAATTGGATTACCTTTTCTGTTCTTCATCAGAATGCACTCCCAGGACTTCTACTTCAACAACAAATGTTGTTTTGGTTCCAAATAATCCATAGTTATATCCAAATACCGCCGTTTTGTTTGTGCCTTTCCGGTCACTATCCAAACGGTGACGCGTGAGCGCATTTCGTGACAAAAAAATTCCAAATATTCCATTACAGTACTTAGAAGCATGTCAAACGCTGTTTAACCTCTCTAGGGTAGGTGGCACCAAATCGTCCCACCTACGTAACAGCCAGTGGAATCCTTTGGCGCGTTATTCAAATACCTTAGAAATGCTATTACTTCAATTTCTCAAACATATGACTATTTTACAGCATTTTAAAGACAAGACTCTCGTTAATCTAACCACACTGTCCGATTTCCAAAAAGGCTTTACAATGAAAGCAAAACATTAGATTATGTCAGCAAAGTACCCAGCCAGAAATAAACAGACACCCATTTTTCAAGCTAGCATATAATGTCACAAAAACCCAGAAGACAGCTAAATACAGCACTAGCCTTTGATAATCTTCATCAAATGACACACCTAGGACATTATGTTATACAATACATGCATGTTTTGTTCAATCAAGTTCATATTTATATCAAAAACCAGCTTTTTACATTAGCATGTGACGTTCCGGTGAATCTACTAACAATTTACTAAATTACTCACGATAAACGTTCGCAAAAAGCATAACAATTATTTTAAGAATTATAGATACAGAACTCCTCTATGCACTCAATATGTCCGATTTTAAAATAGCTGTTTGGTGAAAGCACATTTTGCAATATTCTAAGTAGATAGCCCGGCATCACAGGGCTAGCTATTTAGACACCCAGCAAGTTTAGCCTTCACCAAACTCTGATTTACTGTGAGAAAAGTTTGATTACCTTTGGTGTTCTTCGTCAGAATGCACTCCCAGGTCTTCTACTTCAATAACAAATGTTGGTTTGGTCCCAAATAATCCCTAGATATATCCAAACAGCGGCGTTTTGTTCGTGCGTTCAAGACACTATCCGAAAGGGTAAATAAGGGTTACGAGCACGGCGCATTTCGTGACAAGAAATTTCTAAATATTCCATTACCGTACTTCGAAGCATGTCAACAGCTGTTTAAAATCAATTTTTATGCAATTTTTCTCGTAAAAAAACGATAATATTCCGACCGGGAATCTGCGTTTAGGTAAATAGACGAAAGAAAATAAAGCACGGGGTCAACTCGTGCACGCTCCTAAGCCCATTATCCTCTGATCGGCCACTTGCCAAAAGCGCAAATGTGTTTCAGCCTGGGGCTGCCTCGATCTCATTCAGCTTTTTCCCGGGCTCTGAGAGCCTATGGGAGCCGTAGGAAGTGTCACGTTACAGCAAAGATCCTCAGTCTTCAATAAACAGAGACAAGAAGAACAAGATCTTGTCAGAGAGGACACTTCCTGTAAGGAATCTTCTCAGGTTTTTGCCTGCCATATGAGTTCTGTTATACTCACAGACACCATTCAAACAGTTTTAGAAACTTTAGGGTGTTTTCTATCCAAAGCCAATTATATGCATATTCTAGTTACTGGGTAGGAGTAGTAACCAGATTAAATCGGGTACGTTTTTTATCCGGCCGTGTAAATACTGCCCCCTAGCCCTAACAGGTTTAAATCAATTTTTATGCTACTTTTCTCGTAAAATAGCGATAATATTCCAAACGGGCAACATTGTATTCATTCAAAGGCTGAAAGAAAAAAATTGAGAAGTCTCGTGACCGCGCATTTACAGGCTCTGAGCCACCAGACAGACCACTCACAAACAGAACTCCTGAACCTTGCCCAGAGACAGCAGACACCCCATTCCACTTTCTGGCGCCTTCAGAGAACCAATGGAAGCCTTAGAAAGTGTCACGTTACAGCAAAGATGCTGTATTTTTGATAGAGATGCAACAGAAGGACCACAAATTGTCAGACAGGGCACTTACTGTATGGAATCTTCTCAGGTTTTGGCCTGCCACATGAGTTCTGTTATACTCACAGACACCATTCAAACAGTTTTAGAAACTTTCAAGTGTTTTCTATCCAAATCTACTAATTATATGCATATTCTAGTTTCTGGGCAGGAGTAGTAACCAGATTAAATCGGGTATGTTTTTCATCCGGACGTGAAAATACCCAAGAGAGGTTAATGTGATAGAATTGTATTTCTGTACAAAGCTTAACTCAGTCATCGACACGCCCCCAGGGACACAGACAGGACAAGACGTCATGTGACAGCCTTTTTCACGTTCAGTATATAAGCCCCCACCCAGAATTACTTTCTTCAGACCAGGCCTCCACTCCATTACGAGTTGGCCAATAGGTTTGACCATGCATTCCTCTACTGAACTTTAACCATACCACGTGGTTAAACTTTTAGACTATCGATACCGACAGAATAATAACAAGTCTTTGATATTAAGTACTAGTCTGCAGCTAGAAATTTCGGTATCATGGAACGCGAAGACCGACGAAACATCCATTCTATAACGACATTAATGAATGTCGCTTTGAAAGATCCATTCTAACCAAGAGAGAGAGAGAGAGGATGAAACTCTCCGACCAAGATCACGACGACACACTGAGCGTAAATATATATATTGATTGCAATTGTTTCCGAATGAGTGAGCGTTCATGTGCAAAGGATTAGCATATCAATTGTTAATATTTATCAACTCTGTTGTGCCTCCTCAGCTGCCCTGTATCACCCTTTGTTTAACAAGCCGCCATGCCGGTTTAGCCCACTAGGGCACATTTCTCTTCCATTGCTTTGTAACGATACCCACTGTTTAGTAAATAAATGATTTTAACTTGTTATGGATAGGGGGCAGTATTTTCACGGCCGGATAAAAAACGTACCTGATTTAATCTGATTATTACTCCTGCCCAGAAACTAGAATATGCATATAATTAATAGCTTTGGATAGAAAACACTCCAAAGTTTCTAAAACTGTTTGAATGGTGTCTGTGAGTATAACAGAACTCATTTTTCATTACCGTACTTCGAAGCATGTCAAACGCTGTTTAAAATAAATTTTTATGCGATTTTTCTTGTAAAATAGCGATAATATTCCGACCGGGAGACGTCGTTTTCGTTCAAAGACTGAAAATGTAAAATGGACTCTTCACGTGCATGCGCACGCCCGTCTCATTGTTCTCAGATCGACCACTATCCAAATGCGCTACTGTTTTTCAGCCAGGGACTGCAGAGTCATCATTCAATGTTCTGGTGCCTTCTGAGAGCCAATGGGAGCCTTAGAAAGTGTCCCGTTACAGCAGAGATCCTCTGTTTTCAATAAAGAGGCTAAAGAAGGCCAAGAAATGGTCAGAGAGGGCACTTCCTGTTTGGAATCTTCTCAGGTTTTGGCCTGCCATATCAGTTCTGTTATACTCACAGACACCATACAAACAGTTTTAGAAACTTTAGGGTGTTTTCTATCAAAGTATATGCATATTCTAGTTTCTGGGCAGGTGTAATAAACAGATTAAATCGGGTACGTTTTTTATCCGGCCGTGAAAACACTGCCCCCTATCCATAACAGGTTAATTACAGTTACACGATTAATCAGTTAGCCGCGTAATAATAATTATAGAGAGTTATTTGATAAAAATGTCTTCAGTTTAATGATGCCCAAAGACACGACATATATGGCGCCCCTTGTGAGGCCTCTAAAACTAAGACGCACGTTGGGTCATTTTGATAATATACATATTTGGAGCCCCCGTGCGAGGAATCTAAGATAGAACTCGACTTTGCTGTGGAATTCTTTATATCAATTGTACAAACAGCCTGCTATCTATACAAAAAGTGATTGTGTGTATTTCCACTGGGAGAAGCTATTTAGAGTGGCTCCAGTCGTATGTCGATAGCAGTGAAGGATAAATTCCAGATTTAGTCCGTTAGGCCAAACGGTACTATTTCTGTCGGTCAAGACTAACTTCTAGAGTAAGGTTAGAAATGATCAGATATCTGTTCGGTGACCGAGCCGAACTAGAATTATTCGTCTACTGAGACCTGTATGCGTATCTGTATTTATTAAGTACCGTGTCGCGCCGGTCAACATAAACGCTAACAAAGTAGGCCGAATGGGTTTAATGTGAGACGTCACTAGAAACCCCACCCTTTCCATTGTGAGAGGACCCTATTTTGGTGCTTGGAAGTGATACTCCTGAACAAAGTAGGAAGAGCTTAGCATTACGGCAAGCTAACAAAGAGGGAACATTTTCCTCTCCCTGTGCCACGTTTAAAATTACTCCGCTAGCGCGACAGAAGTCCCGACTTTTGTACTTCCGTTTAATTTCAGCATTCTGCACCCTGGTGGTGAAGAATTGCCAGTACATCCCTTGGGGAAATCCAAACGTGGATCACGGTAAGATATCCAGCCAATCGCAAAATCGACGTCCCATTCAATTTAACTAACAAGTGAAATTGCCAGATTTACCTTTTCAAGTGGATCTTTTTAATAATATCCAAATTGATTGGGCTTCTACAATGAGACATGATTAACTTTTTCCAAACTTAACTTAGATGAAGCAAACCTCTCAGGTCAATTGAAAGTTAATTCCCAGATAGCCGATACAGGTTTGATTTATCATAAATAGTAATCAGTAAAATCTGCTTTAGCAAAGCACATTCAGTAAAACCCATTACTGACGGGAGTGAATCCCATGTGGCTTCGGCCTTAAGGGAAAGTATAGTGGTGAATGTACCCTAAACATTTAAACTACATTACTGTTATGATAACCCCGCAATCTGAATTGATTGGGTATCATTGTCTCATTCAATTTATTTATTTAATATAATATCTGGTGTTACTGAGATATACATGAAGAGACTCAGGTGGGTTAATATAATATCTGATATATACATGAAGAGACTCAGGTGGGTTAATATAATATCTGAGATATACATGAAGAGACTCAGGTGGGTTAATATAACATCTGATATATACATGAAGAGACTCAGGTGGGTTAATATAACATCTGATATATACATGAAGAGACTCAGGTGGGTTAATATAATATCTGATATATACATGAAGAGACTCAGGTGGGTTAATATAACATCTGATATATACATGAAGAGACTCAGGTGGGTTAATATAACATCTGATGTTACTGATATATACATGAAGAGACTCAGGTGGGTTAATATAACATCTGATATATACATGAAGAGACTCAGGTGGGTTAATATAACATCTGATATACATGAAGAGACTCAGGTGGGTTAATATAATATCTGATATATACATGAAGAGACTCAGGTGGGTTAATATAACATCTGATATATACATGAAGAGACTCAGGTGGGTTAATATAATATCTGATATATACATGAAGAGACTCAGGTGGGTTAATATAATATCTGAGATATACATGAAGAGACTCAGGTGTGTGTGTGTGCTTTGATACTCTTACCCTATAGGGTTTAGCCCCGGGACAAAACAAGTCAACAAGAACAGAAGTTATGACTTTGTCTTTATTTAGATTTTAAGTTTTAATACAGAAACTAGCACTTTGCTGTAAGATCTTCTTAATTTTTTTTTTTTATACATTATTTATATAACCTTTATTTTTAACTAGGCAAGTCAGTTAAGAAGAAATTCTTATTTTCAATGACAGTCTAGTAACAGTGGGTTAACTGCTTTGTTCAGGGGCAGAACAACAGATTTTTTCTTGTCAGCTCAGGGATTCAACCTTGCAACCTTTCAGTTACTAGTCCAACACTCTAACCACTAGGCTACCTGCCTCCCGAATTTATAAATACATTTATATAATATTAATATTCAGAACATTCCATTATGGATATTTGTATAATATTAATATTCAAAACATTTCATTATGGATATTTGTACAGAAACCCCCCTGCTAGAAGCTCTATTTAGATTAGTCCAAATGACATCACTTGCCTGACACCTGGACAGAACTCATACGGACAGCAGCAGTCTATGGAGCAACACAGATGTTGACCATGTCAATCCATTTTCTTAGTATTCTTTAGATAAAATGGCAAACGGAGAAGCTTTTGAAAGCTGGTATTTGCATCAGACTAATGAGGTTGAATTTATTATTGTCTTGATTACCATAGGTAACAGAGACAGACTCCCTGCTGATCCACTGAGACCCAGGTAACAGAGACAGACTCCCTGCTGATCCCAACCACTGTAACCCAGGTAACAGAGACAGACTCCCTGCTGATCCACTGTAACCCAGGTAACAGAGACAGACTCCCTGCTGATCCACTGTAACCCAGGTAACAGAGACAGACTCCCTACTGATCCTGACCACTGAGACCCAGGTAACAGAGACAGACTCCCTGCTGATCCACTGTAACCCAGGTAACAGAGACAGACTCCCTGCTGATCCTGACCACTGTAACCCAGGTAACAGAGATGGACCTGAAGGAGAGGTTCACAGCTCTGGGACTGGATTATCCAATCAAAGCAAGCTTCCTGTCTGGACTGGTGAAGGTGAGAGGAGCTTCAGAGTATCTAAACCATCCACCGAAGGACCTCCCTCAATGACCCCCTCTGTGGAACTCTGACTACTACAGAACCACCAGACTGGATCTGCTGACTCCCTCTGTGGAACTCTGCACTACTACAGAACCACCAGACTGGATCAGCTGACTCCCTCTGTGGAACTCTGCACTACAACAGAACCACCGGACTGGATCAGCTGACCCCCTCTGTGGAACTCTGCACTACAACAGAACCACCAGACTGGATCAGCTGACTCCCTCTGTGGAACTCTGCACTACAGCAGAACCACCAGACTGGATCAGCTGACTCCCTCTGTGGAACTCTGCACTACAACAGAACCACCAGACTGGATCAGCTGACCCCCTCCCTGTCAGAGAAGGTGATTCATCCTGAAGACATTCAGCAGCAAACAGACATGTTGTCATGGCTGTGACTTACGGAACTCAGGCCTTCCTTGTCTTTGAGACAGACTGTCTGGAGATCTTGAGGCAAAGACAAAGGTCAGAGTTGACAGACAGATGGTCTCTCTCATGTCACAAAGACAAAGGTCAGAGTTGACAGACTCTGACCTTTGGAACAGACTCTGACCCTAGGAACTAACTCCTAGCCCCTACCTCCTAGGATCTAACTCCTAGCCCCTACCTCCTAGGAACCAGCTCCTAGCCCCTACCTCTTAGGAACTAACTCTTAGCCCCTACCTCCTAGGAACTAAGTCCTAGCCCCTACCTCTTAGGAACTAACTCCTAGCCCCTACCTCTTAGGAACTAACTCCTAGCCCCTACCTCCTCTCCTAGTCACTAACTCCTACCCCTTGCCTCCTAGGCACTAACTCCTAGCCCATACCTCCTAGGGAACTAACTCCTAGCCCCTACCTCCTAGGAACTAACTCCTAGCCCCTACCTCCTAGGGAACTAACTCCTAGCCCCTACCCCTAGGTACTAACTCCTAGCCCCTACCTCCTAGGAACTAACTCCTAGCCCCTACCTCCTAGGTACTAACTCCTAGCCCCTAGGCACTAACTCCTAGCCCTCTCTCTCTCTCTCTCTCTCTCTCTCTCTCTCTCTCTCTCTCTCTGCTCTCTCTATATATCTGCTCTCCATCTCTCTGCTCTCCCTCTATATATCTGCTCTCTATCTGTCTCTCTGCTCTCTCTATATATATCTGCTCTCTATCTATCTATCTATCTATCTCTCTGCACTCTCTCTATATATCTGCTCTCTCTCTCTGCTCTCTCTCTCTATATATATATACACTGCTCAAAAAAATAAAGGGAACACTAAAATAACACATCCTAGATCTGAATGAATGAAATAATCTTATTAAATACTTTTTTCTTTACATAGTTGAATGTGCTGACAACAAAATCACACAAAAATAATCAATGGAAATCCAATTTATCAACCCATGGAGGTCTTGATTTGGAGTCACACTCAAAATTAAAGTGGAAAACCACACTACAGGCTGATCCAACTTTGATGTAATGTCCTTAAAACAAGTCAAAATGAGGCTCAGTAGTGTGTGTGGCCTCCACGTGCCTGTATGACCTCCCTACAACGCCTGGGCATGCTCCTGATGAGGTGGCGGATGGTCTCCTGAGGGATCTCCTCCCAGACCTGGTCTAAAGCATCCACCAACTCCTGGACAGTCTGTGGTACAACGTGGCGTTGGTGGATGGAGCGAGACATGATGTGCTCAATTGGATTCAGGTCTGGGGAACGGGCGGGCCAGTCCATAGCATCAATGCCTTCCTCTTGCAGGAACTGCTGACACACTCCAGCCACATGAGGTCTAGCATTGTCTTGCATTAGGAGGAACCCAGGGCCAACCGCACCAGCATATGGTCTCACAAGGGGTCTGAGGATCTCATCTCGGTACCTAATGGCAGTCAGGCTACCTCTGGCGAGCACATGGAGGGCTGTGCGACCCCCAAAGAAATGCCACCCCAAACCATGACTGACCCACCGCCAAACCGGTCATGCTGGAGGATGTTGCAGGCAGCAGAACGTTCTCCACGGCATCTCCAGACTGTCACATGTGCTCAGTGTGAACCTGCTTTCATCTGTGAAGAGCACAGGGCGCCAGTGGCGAATTTGCCAATCTTGGTGTTCTCTGGCAAATGCCAAACGTCCTGCACGGTGTTGGGCTGTAAGCACAACCCCCACCTGTGGACGTCGGGCCCTCATACCACCCTCATGGAGTCTGTTTCTGACCGTTTCAGCAGACACATGCACATTTGTGGCCTGCTGGAGGTCATTTTGCACGGCTCTGGCAGTGCTCCTCCTGCTCCTCCTTGCACAAAGGCGGAGGTAGCGGTCCTGTTGCTGGGTTGTTGCCCTCCTACGGCCTCCTCCACGTCTCCTGATGTACTGGCCTGTCTCCTGGTAGCGCCTCCATGCTCTGGACACTACGCTGACAGACACAGCAAACCTTCTTGCCACAGCTCGCATTGATGTGCCATCCTGGATGAGCTGCACTACCTGAGCCACTTGTGTGGGTTGTAGACGCCGTCTCATGCTACCACTTTTGTGAAAGCCCCGCCAGCATTCAAAAGTGACCAAAACATCAGCCAGGAAGCATAGGAACTGAGAAGTGGTCTGTGGTCACCACCTGCAGAACCACTCCTTTATTGGGGTGTCTTGCTAATTGCCTATAATTTCCACCTGTTGTCTATTCCATTTGCACAACAGCATGTGAAATGTATTGTCAATCAGTGTTCCCTTTATTTTTTTGAGCAGTATATATCTGCTCTCTCCATCTCTCTCTCTGCTCTCTCTCTATATATAGCTGCTCTCTATCTGTCTCTCTGCTCTCTCTCTCTCTATTTCTGCTCTCTATCTATCTCTCTGCTCTCTCTATATATATCTCACTCTCTCTCTCTATCTATCTCTCTGCTCTCTCTATATATATATCTCACTCTCTCTATCTATCTCTCTGCTCTCTCTCTATATATATCTGCTCTCAATATCTGCTCTGTAGGATCAATAGCACCCAATTTATGCATCCAAATCGCTCCTTAGTCTGTCTGTGTGTTAACGACCGCCCTTGGTTAGATTCCAACCCTGCTATTCTTAGCTGAGCTACTGGATGAGATCTATAGTGGGGTTTTGACACTCTTTACTTATATGATATAGATGTTAGTGGGTGTATAGTGGGGTTTTGCTAGACTCTTTACTTAAATGATATAGGTGTTTGGGGTTCTGACAGACTCTTTACTTATATGATATAGGTGTTTGGGGTTTTGACAGACTCTTTACTTATATGATACAGGTGTTTGGGGTTTTGACAGACGCTTTACTTATATGATAAAGGTGTTTGGGGTTTTGCTAGACTCTTTACTTATATGATATAGGTGTTTGGGGTTTTGCTAGACTCTTTACTTATATGATATAGGTGTTTGGGGTTTTGCTAGACTCTTTACTTATATGATATAGGTGTTTGGGGTTCTGACAGACTCTTTACTTATATGATATAGGTGTTTGGGGTTCTGACAGACTCTTTACTTATATGATATAGGTGTTTGGGGTTCTGACAGACTCTTTACTTATATGATATAGGTGTTTGGGGTTCTGACAGACTCTTTACTTATATGATATAGGTGTTTGGGTCTGGCTTCCAAGGAGTTCCTGGTTTCTCCAGTATACATTTATCTACATTGTAGACATTCAATACAATATACAATGTTGGTGGTCTTCAGTTGAAAAACCTCCCATACTGGAGCCCCTAAACCTGACAATTTGTTATGAATATATTTTACTTGTCTAAAATGTAATCCACTCCACACTGGTTTATCCCTAAATCCAGAGTGTACCAGCACATCTGGATAACACTCAGTCATCATTGTGTCTTCAGAGAGAGAGAAGACTGGATAACACTCAGTCTGCTTCCTCAAATTGCACCCTGTATTCATTAATATTGGCTCTGGTCAAAGTAGTGCACTATGTAGGGAAAAGGGTGCCATAAAGCTCTGGTCAAAGTAGTGCACTATATAGAGAATAGGGTGTCACTTAGGATGGAGCCTCAGACTTGAATCACTGGTCCTGAAAACTGCAAGTTGTTCATACAGTATTGTTTTTAATGATTAATGATTAACCTTGAAATGCAGTTGGCTGAATCAGGGTCACACAGTGTTTGTTGGTAGTAATGCAGTGGACTGAATCAGGGACACACAGTGTTTCTTGGAAGTCTTAAACAAATCTACTTTGAGACAAAGGTATATACACCTCACACACATGGTTATGGGCTTAAATAAAATAAGACACTTGTACCATGTCAGATATACAGTTGAAATCAATTCCATTTTGAGTTGCATCCAAATATTACACTTTTTATACATCACAGAAGACTGAACTATAGTAAAACTGTTTGATGTAGAAACACCGGATTTTCAGTGTAAAAAAAATGTATTATGTTTATTAATTATGAAATTATAAACAATATGAATAACATTCCACCTACGAGGTCACTAGGTAATCTGACTGCAGGAAAGGACTCCAGGTAATAATGATAAAATATGAATAACATTCCACCATGAAGCCACTAGGTAATCTGACTGCAGGAAAGGACTCCAGGTAATAATGATAAAATATGAATTACATTCCACCATGAAGCCACTAGGTAATCTGACTGCAGGAAAGGACTCCAGGTAATAATGATAAAATATGAATAACATTCCACCATGAGGTCACTAGGTAATCTGACTGCAGGAAAGGACTCCAGGTAATAATGATAAAATATGAATAACATTCCACCATGAAGCCACTAGGTAATCTGACTGCAGGAAAGGACTCCAGGTAATAATGATAAAATATGAATAACATTCCACCATGAGGTCACTAGGTAATCTGACTGCAGGAAAGGACTCCAGGTAATAATGATAAAATATGAATAACATTCCACCATGAAGCCACTAGGTAATCTGACTGCAGGAAAGGACTCCAGGTAATAATGATAAAATATGAATAACATTCCACCTACGAGGTCACTAGGTAATCTGACTGCAGGAAAGGACTCCAGGTAATAATGATAAAATATGAATAACATTCCACCATGAGGTCACTAGGTAATCTGACTGCAGGAAAGGACTCCAGGTAATAATGATAAAATATGAATAACATTCCACCATGAGGTCACTAGGTAATCTGACTGCAGGAAAGGACTCCAGGTAATAATGATAAAATATGAATAACATTCCACCATGAGGTCACTAGGTAATCTGACTGCAGTAAAGGACTCCAGGTAATAATGATAAAATATGAATTACATTCCACCATGAGGTCACTAGGTAATCTGACTGCAGGAAAGGACTCCAGGTAATAATGATAAAATATGAATAACATTCCACCATGAAGCCACTAGGTAATCTGACTGCAGGAAAGTGGTAGCTACACAGAGATGTTATTGTAAACCCATGGCTTTTCTCGAAAACAGGTTTAACTGGGTTTCTGATTATGCTGACATGGGGTCAGTGCCTCTAAACTTTAACAGGAATGACGGTATCCTAAGTTCATCACTAACAGAAAGTACACAAAGTTTCTTGACATTGGGGAGGTGAATAAACTGTTCCCTTGGTTTCTTTCTCAGCACAAAGGAAAATCTCACTGATTTGACATGTTCTGGTTTTGAATTCAGGCTGCAAGGTAAGGATCCTACCAGGGATTATTCATGTATGATGTTGGTAGAATGTTGAAGTTGGGATAGTAGTAAGGATCCTACCAGGATTATTCATGTATGATGTTGGTAGAATGTTGAAGATACAGAGCCACTTGTCATTAGGAAGGTGCTCTCTCAGCAGAACGGAAAATATTTCAATTACTTGACACGTTCTGGTTGTGAATTCAAGCTACAAGGTAAGAATCTTCCCAGGGATTATTGTAAAGTGTGTAGGGACATTAAATGTATGGTGTTATTTTAGTATAGTGAATGACAGTAAAACACTCAGATATAACAGTCCATTTCACCTGGGACAGCTACGTGACAGTTCAATCATACAAAATGGCGCTAACTGGGCGTAGGCAAGTCAAATTCAAAAACATTGTTAATATATTCGCATATTGTAGTTATTTTACAATTTGTATATTTGTTATGTATTATAGTTCAATGACAGGCTGGATCTCTGTTTAGGGGTCAGTGCTCTAAAATGAGTCTCTCTGGGGAGAGAGAGGAGGGACCTGCCTCTAAAATGAGTCTCTCTGGGGAACATGACACCAAAGCTAAGAGGTGAGATTACAATTTTGTTGTTTATATCCAAAACGCTATATCCTTAATTTATTCACATTTGTGTTTTTTCATCAGAAATGAAGGCTTCTGGGTACCTTCATGTGTAAAATATTACTGTTCTAAGATTCATAGATTTTAGTGTCTGATATTTTCTCCTAAACTTCAACTGAGCGGCGCAGAGACACCATTCATATGTGTGCAGACTCGTTACAACTCCATCTGTAAACACAAAGTGATTTATCCGTCTGTGACCAAGAGAAAGTGGTTTTAGTTCAATTCTATGAAATTATTTAGTATTTTTTTCATTTTTGGGGCTGAACATCACAGCGAAAATTGTTACATCACAGCAAGATGAAACTAATATTGCTACATTCTCTAGATTCTACCGTATCATTTGATCTACAGAGCCCCACAGTGGAGGTGTTATAATACCCATAACACCTAGCAGCCAAACAGGGAAATGGTTCCAATAGTTTTATAGAGCCCCACAGTGGAGGTGTCATAGTACCCATAACACCTAGCGGTCAAACAGGGAAATGGTTCCAATAGTTTTATAGAGCCCCACAGTGGAGGTGTCATAGTACCCATAACACCTAGCGGTCAAACAGGGAAATGGTTCCAATAGTTTTATAGAGCCCCACAGTGGAGGTGTCATAGTACCCATAACACCTAGCGGTCAAACAGGGAAATGGTTCCAATAGTTTTATAGAGCCCCACAGTGGAGGTGTCATAGTACCCATAACACCTAGCGGTCAAACAGGGAAATGGTTCCAATAGTTTTATAGAGCCCCACAGTGGAGGTGTTATAGTACCCATAACACCTAGTGGTCAAACAGGGAAATGGTTCCAATAGTTTTTTAGAGCCCCACAGTGGAGGTGTTATAGTACCCATAACACCTAGCGGTCAAACAGGGAAATGGTTCCAATAGTTTTATAGCGCCCCACAGTGGAGGTGTTATAATACCCATAACACCTAGTGGTCAAACGGAAATGGTTCCAATAGTTTTATAGAGCCCCACAGTGGAGGTGTCATAATACCCATAACACCTAGTGGTCAAACAGGGAAATGGTTCCAATAGTTTTATAGAGCCCCACAGTGGAGGTGTCATAATACCCATAACACCTAGTGGTCAAACAGGGAAATGGTTCCAATAGTTTTTCCAATAAAAAACATGAGCTGTCGCACACCCAGATAATTTTTATTAATGTGGAAGTTCTGACTAATGGCTAAACTATAAGCTATAAAAAATAGAGTCCCACACTCCACATATAAACTCCCAGTAATTTATTGGGTAAATCACCAATGTTTCAGCATCACTGTGCCTTCTTCAGGGTGATGTCATGAATACTTCAACCAGGTTATGTAGACAAACAGTGCAATTAGTGCAACCAATGGCAATAGTGAGGGGTGTGTCATAATTGTTAAGTTAAATAGAATGAATTGAGTGAAACTGTTAAAAAACAATAGTTTATGGCATATTAAATATATTAGGCTATTAGGCTAAGAATATATTAGGCTAAGAATATATCCATTTAAAGAGAGAATTATTCAAAAGAATGCCCTGAGATCAAAGTCAATATTCAGACCACTAGGGGTCCATGTTTTTAGACAGGATATCCAGTAAGCCTCCCTTTGTAGTAGTAGGATCTCCATGTTACCTCCTCTCCTTGGTAGAGCAACATGGTCAATGCCTGTGTATTTGAGGGAGGTGATAGGATGGTTAGCTTCAACAATGCCTGTGTATTTGAGGGAGGTGATTGGATGGTTAGCTTCAACAATGCCTGTGTATTTGAGGGAGGAGATTGGATGGTTAGCTTCAACAAAGTGAGCTGCTACTGGATAGTCAATGTTCTTACACCTGATTGAGCTGCGGTGTTCAGCTATGCACTGTTTTAATTGTCTTTTCGTTTGTCCTACGTAGGCTTCCACATGAACAGGTGATGAGATAGATTACTCCCTTGGTCTTGCATGAGGTGATACCTCTAACAGGGATTGTTCTACCTGTATGTGGGTGTCTGAAGAAGGATGTTTTTTTAGTGCTATTGCACTGTGCTCATGAGCCATGTTTGTAGTTCCCATTTGGAATGGCTGTCAAGAGTGTCTGAATGGGCTCAGGGGCAGGTCAGATCTCACCAAGATATCTCCAATATTGTGACCACGCTTATAGACCACCAGTGGGGGTTCCTTATAGACCACCAGTGGGGGTTCCTTACAGACCACCAGTGGGGGTTCCTTATAGACCACCAGTGGGGGTTCCTTATAGACCACCAGTGGGGTTCCTTATAGACAACAAGTGGGGGTTCCTTATAGACCACCAGTGGGGGTTCCTTATAGACCACCAGTGGGGGTTCCTTATAGACCACAAGTGGGGGTTCCTTACAGACCACCAGTGGGGGTTC
Source organism: Salmo trutta (assembly GCF_901001165.1). Taxonomy (NCBI): domain Eukaryota; kingdom Metazoa; phylum Chordata; class Actinopteri; order Salmoniformes; family Salmonidae; genus Salmo; species Salmo trutta. The sequence continues at coordinate 42,442,249 of NC_042988.1, forward strand.
CTTATAGACCACCAGTGGGGTTCCTTATAGACCACCAGTGGGGGTTCCTTATAGACCACCAGTGGGGGTTCCTTATAGACCACCAGTGGGGTTCCTTATAGACCACCAGTGGGGGTTCCTTATAGACCACCAGTGGGGTTCCTTATAGACAACAAGTGGGAGTTCCTTATAGACCACCAGTGGGGGTTCCTTATAGACAACCAGTTGGGGTTCCTTATAGACCACCAGTGGGGGTTCCTTATAGACCACCAGTGGGGGTTCCTTATAGACCACCAGTGGGGGTTCCTTATAGACCACCAGTGGGAGTTCCTTATAGACCACCAGTGGGGGTTCCTTGAAGAGGTGTGTGATTGTTTTGTCTGACTGCAGAATATTCCAGTGCTTTTTCAGTATTGCCATCTATCAGAATACTTGGTGTACTTGGTGCAAAAGACGGTTGTTTTTCTTCTTTGGTTGAGTTGTTAGTAATTCCTCTGTTGGTTTTTGAGATATTTTCATCATTGCAGCATCAAGAGTTCTGTCCTTTTAGCCTCTCATTTTGAATTTATCTGTAACTTCTTAGCATTGCTGTCAAAATCCAAAAGTTTTTCTACCATACAGCTTTCACATAGGGAATTGTAGTAACACTTAAAATAAGGGATGTGTTTCGTATAGGATGGGGTGGTGCGGCGGTCCTTCTGGGCAAATTTTGTCATCAAAGTCTGTCATTCTCTGGATTTATGGTGTTTACAAGACAACTGTGAACTGGGAAGTTTGAATTATGACGTCTGTGATCTTCAGGTCGGAGCTCTAGAAAGAGGCCAGAGTCCCCCACTTGGAATTATGAGTTGGATGACCATTCAAACCGTATTTTCTCAGTCGGAGCTCGTTTTTTTCAGAGTTTCCAGTTGTCCTGAACTCACTGAAGTCTGAGATTTCCCAGTTTCCAGTTGTTTTGAACGCAGCAGAAGTCATGCTGGATTCACAGCACGGCCAATTTATTGAACCTTTTCTGTCCCATGGTGTTGCATGTGAATGTTTATCCTTTTAAGCTTGGAAAAGAGACCCTTAAACTCAGAATTGGACCACACACCCTCTCACCTGAACTGCTGGCTAGTGACTGCTTTGCAATGCGTGCAGTTAGCCACTGATTCCTTCCAAACCATTCATTGCTAGCTAAGATTTTGAACGTATGATGTTGACATGATCAGTCCAATCAAAGCTAAGGTAGATATAACGTGATTTGACAATTTTATCTGTGGCCAATGACCTTGAGCCTTTTGGATGGGCACTTCTAATGTAACTCTATGGCAGCACCCAATAGGCTTGAATTTTCGAGCTCTCCCTGTAGATTTTGTGGTGACGTAGTGTCTCCATGAGTGACAGAACACCGAGCCAATCAAGGCGCAACTACAGAACATTACCAACCCCTACGCTCAGTATTTTCCTCTGGCTGCCCCTCCACCACAGAAAGCACTGAGCTAGGCTGAAACACCTGCATTTAGGAAGTGCCTAACTCAAGACAACAACAAAAAAAGCATGTTTGTATGCAGCTTTATTATTATTTGTTTTACATTGTTTGCAAACTAATATGTGACACGTATTAACTAGGCAAGTCAGTACAAATTCTTATTTACAATGATGCCTACCCCGGCCAAACCCGGACGACGCTGGGCCAATTGTGTGCCTCCCTATGGGACTCCCAATCACGGACGGATTCGAACCAGGTACTGGCAGTGTGTTAGACAACTGTGCCAGTCGGGTGCCAATGTATATTGTATGTTGACTTTGACATGTTGTGGCTTTCGGATTTACAATATAAAAGAATATAAATATGAAGACTCGTATTTCACTTACCAGTCTAATGTAACGTTAGCATCCTCTCCTTTAGCTGTTGTCTCAAAAAAATGTATGCAAGAATATCGTGAAAAATCTCTATACTTGGACATTGATTTAGCTTTTCCAGTATTAGTAGCCATATTGTAAGTTCAAAATTTGCAAAACACTTCGTTTTCATAACTTTCATAACTCACAGATATGCGTAACGCGCTTCACCATATATTTGCATAAATGGCCAAAATGAACTAGCCTCCTGGCGCACCAGCAATTGGTGTGGGGCAGGTTTGAGACTGATCTAAGGAATTAACAAGAAAAATACACTTTATTTCTCAGTTGCCTCACCAATGTCTGTCAGTAAATTAATAATTTTTAATTGCTAAATATTTCCAATAGATGGAAGCATAAGATCACGAAACATCAATTATATGCTACAAGCAGCAATATGATTGACATAAAATAGCATGCAACCACAGACTATGTCCCATGATTTTCTAAAATGGTCACTCATTACTTTAGTTAGCTATATATCTCCTATTAGGGCTGTGTTGCTTTTGGGAGAGCAACAAAATAGTGACTATAGCAGGTATTGAACCCTGGTTAAATGATCACTAGTCAGAACCTCAACCTTAGTATACATATGTAACCGATGTGAAATGGCTAGTTAGCGGTGGTGCGCGCTAATAGTGTTTCAATCGGTGATGTCACTTGCTCTGCGACCTTAAGTAGTTGTTC